>NW_016157964.1:136476-155164 GCF_001687245.7 Rhagoletis zephyria
TTTTCCCCAAAAGAATAAGTAATAAAATTCATGGCCAGTCAAAAAAATTTAGGAGCATAATGGATAAGTTGAATTCAAGTCTGAATCACACTAAAGTCGATGTTAAAACATCGCTGAAACTGGCATCGATGTATCGTCAATTTAGCGATTTTAGGAAATTGTAAACATCGACTTTTGAACCGATATTATCGATGTTTCAAAAATATCGATGCATCGTTTGCATCCCTAGATGGCACTCAGGCTTATTGCATTGATGTTGCAGGTTTCATGAATGAAATGGGAATTACTGACTATAAACCCGAACAATGGCGTCTCTTTACTGACGCATCAAAGCGAAGTGTGAAAGAAGTCTTGCTCTATTGCGATAGTAGCAAGAAACCCGTTCCCATCTTGTATGCGGTTGGAATAAAGGAATCATACGAAACTGATTAATCGATGGTGATTTTTTTTTTTAATATTGCTTGGTTATAAAAAGGCAATAATATGACCATCGAAAAAGAAAATAAAGTTAAAAATGGCAACGTCTTGATTATAAAAAGGCAATAAGATGACCATCGAAAAAGAAAATAAAGTTAAAAATGGCAACGTCTTGATTATAAAAAGGCAATAAGATGACCATCGAAAAAGAAAATAAAGTTAAAAATGGCAACGTCTTGATTATAAAAAGGCAATAAGATGACCATCGAAAAAGAAAATAAAGTTAAAAATGGCAACGTCTTGATTATAAAAAGGCAATAAGATGACCATCGAAAAAGAAAATAAACCTAATAATGGCGGCGTCTTGCGCTTGTTTTCAAATAGTACCACTAATCAATACTTATTTGCGTGATTTAGTTAATTGCAAATAAAAAATTAACTCAGCGTTTATACAGCAAAGTTTACCATTTTGCAAATTGTTATTTGCAAATAATACGTGCGTATAAACGTAGTATTAGATTGCATCCAGTAAGAAGAGCACAGGTGGCGCGTGAACTGTGTTTTTAAAGTTCTCTACAATTTCGGGTGGCCCATTTGAGAGATTTTCGCTCATATAATTTATTATATCTCTCTCTTTCTTTAAAAACCCTATAATTTTTATTTCAGGTGTGCTTAATGGGCCGGACATCAGAAGATTAATGAAGGATCAAGGCTTCTTGGAAATTCTTGATGGCATAGCAGCCGTTGCATGGGATGCAGTTTGGGCTTTAATTAAACACGTTCTGTGTAATGCCAGAATATGCCATTTTTATTGCGAACTTTATGGAATCTTTTGACGCCTCTGATGTGCACATGTCGCTTAAAATCCACATGCTACACAGTCACTTTGACTTTTACGAGCAACAGCTTTCAACAGAATTGAATTCAATGTTGGCGGACTTTTGCTGGTCGATCGCAGGAGGCAAAGGATATTAAAAAAATCATTCGGGCAATAGAAACTAGCAAAATATGCCAAAACGTAAAATACAGGCACGTGCAAAATTTTAGTAAAATAACCTTAAAACTGAGGTAACTATTAACAAAAAACCTAAAATTTAAGCAGATTTTCAAGCACCGTTATCTCGAAAACTAGAGCCAATCTGGAAAAACGGAATACGCCATTGAATTTAAAGGATCCCAGCTAAGTAAGATCAGTTATCAAAACCTTTGCCCAGAAAAAAATTCAAAACCTGAGCACAGTGTTTTAAACGACGAAAAATTTACTTTCAGAACTCTAAAACTTCCCCCTTAAATATCTCTAAATTTTGACGTGATACGGATTTTCTGAAAACGCCATCGTAATCTAGAGGCTAAAATTAAGTTTACGTGTTTGGCCGTTTAGCTGTGATATTTCAAAACCTTAAAATTTACCTACAGTGTTATCGGACATGTTTGAAATAGGGATAAAATCACCCTTCTTACCATGTAACGGTCGCTTTCGAAAATGTGAAAAATATATTTAATACGTTCGCCGGCTTCGCCCGAACTGAGATTTTTTTTATTAGTTTGATTTAATTTAACTCTAGTGAATAATTCCATTCGCTTTTCCCCTGTATTCTAACAGAGTCACAAAACTTAGCTGGCCACTGTTGTGATTTCTAATGCGCCGCAAAATATGCTACCAAAATTCTGATTAGAATACGGGTGTTTATGGGAATTTTAGATCAGTATATTCATATGGAGTAGTCCACCGAGTTGCACGCTATTCATGAAGCACGTATCCGGTAATAATATTACCGTTAATCTTTACAAGGGTATTCCATTTGTGTTTATAAATGAATTCCGTTATTTATTAGTTATGTCACTTTTTAAATTTATTGGCTTTCACTTCAGCTTTGAATCATAACGACGCTTAAGTTCCATTAATTCCCACCGTTTTTGATGATTTCGCAACTACATACTAGCCGCTGCTTGATTGTTCGAGTTATCAGCCAATTATAGCTTTATGCCACAACAAAATACTGATTGCTACAGTTTTCATTTTATTAACTTTGTATGTTTGTCCATATAACCACTACAAGTTGAATACAAATACATAAACACATTAAACTTTATATATTAGTAAGTACCGTACTATCTGTACAAATAAACAATTAAATTTACGCATGTGTGTACATATACGATTCTCGATGTTGCCTTAACGTCTCGTGTAAACCCATTATATGCACTGATTCAAAACTCTCATACGGCGTATACAAGAAGGCGATTTCAAAGCTTAAACAGACGGCAGCGTTGATCCGGACTAACTCGGACTTTATCGGGATCAACTGCAGTTAATTCCCGAGTTGATCCGGATCAACGCTGCCGTCTGTTAATTATTTAACAGGCTACTTTAGAGGCGATTAGTGGAATCAAAAGTTGGCTGACCCCAACTTCATTGGAAGCGATTAGTTCAAAGGTCGTTCACATCAGGCGATTGGTGCTTTCAACTAAAAGTTGCCTGCAAAATCGCCTCATGTAAAAACCTATTTACCAATATGAATTTACAACTAAAAGCACTTGAAGTATGTACTATGGGAATTTATTGGCTTCACTTTTAAGCCAAAGGTTTTGTGTCGTGCGATCGAAGCACAATTGCTTTTTATTCTTCCATGTGGTTGAAGTCAGTAACTTTTCCTTTAAATTGCCGTGCACTCGTCGCGTGAATGTTTCGGTAACGATAACAATAATTATAACTTTGGTGTTAGAAATCATGCGGTTTTTATCTGTTATTGTCCAAATTTTCACGGATAATTATACAAATGTATCTATGTTATCTCTATTAAAATTCTCATAATTTCTCAGAATACAAAAAATATGATTTGTTTTTTTAAGAATTTCATCCACCGCAATCAGTAATCCTCTGCAAATTAAAACAAAATCTTATTTCACAGAAAAGCTCAGCGAATGCTCTTTCGTCCGCTCTTTGCTTCGCTTCATTTCAAGACGATTTCTTCAAAGATTTTAAATTGAACTCTTTCCTACGTGACGCGAATATGAACTGTTCAACAAAGGAACCAAGCATTTGTGGGAAGCAAAGGTGTCACTTAAAATTGTGATTATTTAATTGTGAAGTTTATGAGCGTCTCCTACAACTGCAGTTATATACTAGGGGTATTCACAAAGGTGTGTAAGTGTTGTATGCTGTAAATTTTAAAAGATTAAACAAATGTATAGCAACTTGAAAACGCAACCAACTATTTTTTAACAGTGCAGGAATTCATAATATTACTTTTATGGCTTCTTGTTAGTCTCATAAATAGATTCTTAGCCTTTTAAAGTTTACGAAAACAACAAAACGACACTTACGGTGGTCACCGAAATTGCGCATATGGAAACTGTGCATTTAGACATTATTCCGGTTTCAACCGAAACTGTGCATGTATGCTTTATTTGGGTTTTTGCCATATGCATTATTTCAGGTTTCAACCGGAACTGGGCATATATGCATTATTTCGGTTTTCAACCGAAATTGTGCATGTATGCATTACTTCGCTTTTTTCGTATGCATTATTTCGCTTTTGAAACGAAAGTATGCATGTATGCATTTCTTCGGGTTTTTCATACGCATTATTTCTGTTTTCAGCCGAAACTGTGCATGTATGCATTACTTCGTTTTTCGGTTTTCGGTTTCGGTTTTTGTTATATGCATTATTTTGCTTTTCAAACGAAAGTGTGCATATGGATAATTCCGTTTTTTATCTAATCTGAATTACTTCTACTTAGTAAGGGTTAAATCCCTAGCGCCTACGCAAAAAGACGTTCTGTGCAAAAATATTTCCGCCCCCCTTTTCCTGCAACTCAGAAAGGAGAATTCTACTTAGTAAGGGTTATAATCCCTAAGCGCGGCCGGAGGCCGCCTACGCAGAAAGGAGTTCTGCGCAAAAAAAACTTCCGCTCCTCTTTCCCGGCAACACAGAATGGAGAATTCTACTTAGTATGGGTTATAATACCTAAGCGCGCCCGAAGGCCGCCTACGCAGCAAGAAGTTCGTTTTCAACTATGTTTTGGTTTTTAACCGGAACTGTGCATTAGAGTGGTTCAATAATTTTTTTTTTTGGAAATTCATAAATGATACATCAAGTTATTGCTATTTGTGATAAAAAAGAGAAACGTATTTTTTATTTTGGCAAAAAAAGTTTTTTTTAAGGGCTGCGCTGGTCGGTTTTTTATAAAAACGCTGATGTTCTTGATTATATAATTTTCGTGACATGTTAAAATGCTGCTAAAAATATGGTTTGTACATGTGATTACTTTGGTATTATTGGGGAACATTTCCTTAATTACATACCTGTCTTGGACAGGTAAAATATGCTCTCGAAAAGGGACTACTAAAATTGAAACGTTGATACTGAACGACTTACGCATTATCATGGGTTGGAACTTGTTACGAGAGGGGCTTTTAGGGGTTAGGAACTTGAAGTCAGTTTTTCAAAGTTCAAAATAGCGGATCCAAAATAGCTATACATTTTTTTTTAAATATTGGATTTGTTCCAAACCCGGTACCCAAGAGGTTTTGGGGTCGCTGAATACGAATCTGAAGTCAGATTTTAAAAATTAAAAATGGCGGATCCAATAATAATAATAATAGATTAGCGCTAACACATATGTTAGTGTTTGGCCGAGCTTCTCCTCCATCATTTTGAATTTTGAATATCTGACATCAGATTCATAATCAGCGACCCCAGAAACCCACTGGTAACGAGTTTCAACCCTTCACAATGCTTAAAACGTTCAGTATCAACGTTTTAATTTTAGTATTTTTTTAAAAATTTGATTGCCATATTGGATCCGCCATTTCAAAAAAAAAAAAAAAAAATACTTCAGATTCGTAATAAGTGTCCTCCAAACCTCTCGAGAGTCGGGTTTCACACAAATCCATTAATTTTTTAAAAAATTTATCGGCATTTTGAATCCGCCATTAGCTGCATTTTAACATGTCACGAAAAAAAAAATTAGAACATCAGCGTTTTTATAAAAAACCGACCAGCGCGANTAAAAAATTTATCGGCATTTTGAATCCGCCATTAGCTGCATTTTAACATGTCACGAAAAAAAAATTAGAACATCAGCGTTTTTATAAAAAACCGACCAGCGCGACATCTAAACAAACTTTTTTTTTAAATTAAAACAATACGTTTCCCTTTTTTATCACAAACAACAATAATTTGAGATAACGTTTGTGAATTTCCAAAAAAAAAATTTCAACTACTCTACTGTGCATGTATGCATTTCTTCGGGTTTTTTCATATGCAATATATATTTCTTTTTTTTTTCAACCGAAACTGTCCATGTATGCATTGCTTCGTTTTTCACATATTGATTATTTCGGTTTTTGTTATATGCATTATTTCGCTTTTCAAACTAAAGTGTGCATATGGATAATTCCGTTTCTTTCTAATATGAATTACTTCTACTTAGTAAGGGTTATAATCCCTAGCGCCAAAGGCCGCTTACGTAAAGAGAACTTCTGCGCACAAATACTTCCGCCCCCTTTTCCTGCAACACAGAAAGGAGAATTCTACTTAGTAAAAGTTATAATCCATAAGCGCGGCAGAGGCCGCCACTGCAGAAAGGAGTTCGTATTCAAGTATGAACTGGCTAAGGCTTCCTCAAGTGGGCCCCGAATATACCAAGACTAATTTTCATGCTACAAGTGAAGACCCCAACCCGCGCACTCTTATAGTTTTTAAGTAATTTGTTGGTAAAGTTGCGAAATTCACCAAATAGGTTGATGCAAATTGCATCCATGCACATACCCATTTTCTTTTAATTAATATGGAGTTTTTGTTAATTTAACCACGATAAAACATTTATAAAAATAGTGAAGTAGTAAACATGCGAGGGGTGCAACTGAACACCGAAGTTGGTGCTGCCAGACGTATTTAATAATGTCAAAAGTAATATCGCAGAATTTTTGACTCCAAATTTTAGGTTTTATGAAATATTGGCTTTTATTACAAAAAACATTGCGCCGCAGGCGAAAAGGTGGAATAAAAAAACGCGCTGTACAACCTTTGCTTTGCAAAGTTCCTTTAAAAGTCTAGTCCATAGGGCGTCATCTACCTCTACGGTTGAAAGGTACGCACTACGTACGATACAGCGGAAATGGACGACACGCCATTTCTTTAAATCAGCGATGGGCAGAGAGAGCTTTTACTATGCATGCGCCTATACCAGTGCTGGGCACTGCCTTGCCAGCGGGCAACGTTCTTTTAAGCTTTCTACACATTTTTTTATACACTTCGTAATTAAGAAGAAAAAATTTAATTTTGTATTCCGTCTGATGGTAATTGTACCCGGATCCTCTTGGATTATATGAAAATTTGCTAATGGAAGTGCAAAAAATTTAAACAACAAATTACTTAAATACTAAGTGAAAATAGTGTGAATTTATTTAAACATATCTGTTTTTTAGCACTCTCGTAAAGTTTTTTTGATAAAATTCGTTATATTTTTTCTAAAGCACACACATGGCGAAGTACACGAAATTCAACACAAAATTTTTAACAACTTATGTAATAAATGTTTCTGCGTTTATCTATAAAAAAATGCGTGCATTTCGATATAGTTTGGTCGGAATGAATTTTTATTTGCCAGCGTGCGCGCCCGACTCCAGTGGGCATGCGAAGTCAACGAGAATTGCCCGCGATTCAGCCGCGAGAGTTGGGCGCGAACGCTGGCAAATAAAAATTCATTTCGACCAAACTATATTGTTCTTCATAGATAAATGTAGAAATATTTATTACATAAGTTGTTAAAAATTTTCGCCTACGAGGCGCAAAAATTATTTAAATGTTCAATTGTTCATAAAAAATTATTGAAAAGCGAAAAAAAAAAATTTTCGTAACGCAATCTGGACCCAAAAAAATTGTTTTATTCGGACACTTAAATACTTTCAAACAAAAAATAAAAATTTCCAGAACACTGCAAGAATTTTCAATTGCTGATACAAAAAAAAAACTATTTGGAATTGTGCAACGAAATTTACACAGTGAAGTTCTCGATTACAAAACTCGGCGCTGCCTGAGTATCATTGAAAAATATTAATCTTGGTAAATTCGGGCCCCACTTGAGGAAGCCTTAACCACTATTTCGTNTCTATAAAAAAATGCGTGCATTTCGATATAGTTTGGTCGGAATGAATTTTTATTTGCCAGCGTGCGCGCCCGACTCCAGTGGGCATGCGAAGTCAACGAGAATTGCGCGCGATTCAGCCGCGAGAGTTGGGCGCGAACGCTGGCAAATAAAAATTCATTCCGACCAAACTATATTGTTCTTCATAGATAAATGTAGAAATATTTATTACATAAGTTGTTAAAAATTTTCGCCTACGAGGCGCAAAAATTATTTAAATGTTCAATTGTTCATAAAAAATTATTGAAAAGCGAAAAAAAAAAATTTTCGTAACGCAATCTGGACCCAAAAAAATTGTTTTATTCGGACACTTAAATACTTTCAAACAAAAAATAAAAATTTCCAGAACACTGCAAGAATTTTCAATTGCTGATACAAAAAAAAAACTATTTGGAATTGTGCAACGAAATTTACACAGTGAAGTTCTCGATTACAAAACTCGGCGCTGCCTGAGTATCATTGAAAAATATTAATCTTGGTAAATTCGGGCCCCACTTGAGGAAGCCTTAACCACTATTTCGTTTTTTGTCATATGCATTATTTCGGTTTTGAGTCGAAACTGTACATATATGCATTACTTCGGTTGTTGTCAGATGCATTATTTCGGTTTTGAACCGAAACTGTGCATATATGCATTACTTGGTTTTTCTGATATGCATTATTTCGGTTTTTAAACGAAAGTGGGCATATGCATAATTTCGGTTTTTCTAATATGCATTATCCCGGTATTCAACCGAACCTATTCATATATGCATTATTTCGGGTTTTTTCATGTGCATTATTTCGGTTTTCAACCGCAACTGTGCATATATGCATTATTTCGGTTTTTCAATTCACAATTTCAGGGTGCCCACTTATAGCCGTGAATACCCCAGCTATATATTTACATACACCACTGATATCGCGATAATGAAATTGAAACTGATTAAAATAGATAAGTTGACGAAGCACCACTAGTGCTTGTAGAAGCACAACGACCTAGCATGCCAAAAACAAAATTTGTATCAATGATAACGGCATAATCACAAAGACAATATCATAAACGTTAGCCCTATAGTAAAATATTAAAATGTAATCAGTTATTAGGGATGACAAACCGAAATTTGTATATGTCGCACACCTTGGTCTAAAGGTGTAATTCGTCGTCTAAAGCATGATAAAAACATAGCAGGGTAGAACCGTTCTCTCATTTTGTCGGCCATGATTTTTTTTTGAAGTTTGCCAGCATTTTAAAATCATATAAAATTGAAAATAAAAAATTGAAATTGTTCGAAATTGTTGTTGCTTGAGATTGAAAATGAAAATGTGTGTGTGAGTTTGTGAGTAAATTTAAAAATTAAAATGTTTGAAAACGTCAAGAATTTTAAAAGTAAATCTCAGCGGTTCTACCTTACTATATTTTTATCATGGTCTAAAGTACAAAACCGTGTATCGTGGTTCTGCAAAACCTCGTAACTGACATTTGTGCCAAAAAAGATATTTGCTTACCGGAAGCTCCAGCCATCAAGCCCTTATCCATTCATACTAAAATATCGAAACTTAGATATAAGAAGAAGAGATAATTAGGGCTAAAAGCAGTGTTGCCAACTTATAAGTTTCAAAAAGCATCAAAACTTTAAAAAATAGCGTTTTGCCACACTAAAAGCACAAATTTTTTTTAAACAAATGATACTTTTTCTCATAACAGTTTGTATTTAACAAAAGTAAAAAGATAAACAATATTTACAAGTATAAATCAATACACAAAACTTTTTCGATTTCATAACGATTGAACATGCCATTATTATTCATGCTTACGAAGTAATACCGAAGTACGACACATTAAAAGAAACCAAAATGAATTTTAAAGGGGACGAGTAATACTAAATGATGATGAAGTAGAAAAAAATTTGTTGATTTTCATAATATAATCTCACTTTAAGGTTAGGATATCTCACGTGCTAGAGCAATTTTATTTTTATTTATTTATTTTTTTTTTAATATATTTATAATCTAGAAAATATGCAGGTTTCTTACAGATTATTATGATAAAGCCAAAAAGAGAATTGGCGTTACTTAAACAATTCATTTAATATTAATTTAAACCGAGATTTTGGTAAACAGAAATCAAGCACAGTGGAATTCAAGATTACATTATACTTATTCTTTCAGAGTTCTTAGAATAGGTGAATTTAAGGGATATAAAGTTTTTACCCGTCTAGAAAAAAGTATCGTGGTTTCGAAGACTTCTTATAGGAATATTGAAGAAAATGCGTTCTAGTAAAAAGGACAGTCAATCGCCCCTCGTGCAATGTCAAAAACAAATGTGGGCGAGAGTATAGTCGTTCTAGTGTTTAAAGATTTTAAGTTGATTAGCTGACATCTAGCATTATAAGGAGGAATCGGATCAGTAAAATGTAAAGAGCGCAGGGCAAACCGATTAAACGTTTTTTGTATTCGTTCAAGTCTCCTCATATGGCAGTCAAAATATGGTCTCTAGATGAAGACAGCGTATTCCAACTTGGAGCGCACAGGTAAGGTAAACAGCAGTTTCAAGGTGTAAGGATCACTAAAATCGGAACTAAATCGGCGAATGAAAGCAAGCATGGAATATGACTTTGCTATAGTGCAGTTTACTTGGCTCTGAAACAGGAATTTAGAATCTGCGGCCATATTTGGATTCACCACCAAAATATCTACAAGATACGATGTGTGTAAAACACAGGTGGTAAAAAAGTCAAAATTTGTCAAACTGTGTAATCAATCACAATATGTACAAATAACTAGAAAGGAAATACTTAACTTACCGGCGTACCAGCATTCTCAACGCGTGGGTTTGCAACTTCAGCTTTTTATCAATCATGGCTGCCTTTTTATACATTTAAATGCGTAGATTATTGTAAACTCAGTGCCGCCACGGCCTTAAATATTTCAAATAATTTTATGTTTTAACTATCTATGAGAAATTTGAATTAAGAAAAAAAGCACAAAATCTAGTGCTTACAGCACCAAGTTGGCAACTATGGATAAAAGAGACCGTTTAGAAATAAGACAATTTTATTCTCTTCTATAAAATTAAGGCAACTTCACATACGAGGTTTTGCATTTTCCTGCTACGCGGTTTTGTACTTTAAACGACGATATGTAATTCAAAAATCTGATAGCTTGCGGATCATAAGGGTTCAACGCAATTGATACAAGAACAACTATAACAATACTTTTTAAGTTAGTGAATATAAACACTAGGAAAAAATTTGGAGATAAGTCCTATGAATTGATTATTGCGAAAAAATCTTCTAAATTTTTTTTAGTTATCTCTCTTTAGATCTAGGTGTCCGCTGTGTATAGTGTTTCCCGCTTAATGCCCCAATATTACATACTGTTTACAGAATTTTTTTAACTAGGGATCCAAACTAACTGCGACTCGATTTATGTACTACAGTATATTTTGCTTAGCTGCCCATCCTTCTTTGCACGATAAACTTGTGCGCTTAACTGACAAAAGCAAGTGTGAATGAGAAAGGTATCTTATGATGATACAATGCTTTTTACACGAAAAATAAGAAAATTATAAATTTTTGGGACCAATTTCTCCCAAACTTGGTACAGTTGTTTACCTTGGTATAAAATACCAAACGGCTGAAAATTTAAAAAATCGGACAATAATCGCGCCCACATCCCATATAACGGAGATTTAGAGAAATACGAAATCTTCGATAAATCAGTAAATACCTACCGAAATGTATTCGAAATTAATGTTTGCTATAATTCTTTAGCGTTTATACGTTTATGATAAAATTATGGAAAATGGGCGCGGCACCGCGCACTTATATCCACATGTGTGTACCTCGTAACCGTTCGGTCAACTTGTACCAAACTCGGTATGATTATTGCGATTGCCACATGAAAGCAATGCGTTGAAAATTGTTGAAATCGGACTAAAGTTGCGCTTACTTTTCATATAACAATAAATTCGATATTTCAAAATTTAAGGACGCTAATTTACTCAAAATTGATACTAACAACAATCCCTTGAAAAGAAGTAACATTAACGTATGCGGAATGAAATGTGGACTATTTCTAAACAGACTTTAAAAAGTTCTGGTAAACACAGGAACCAAACTAAGTATACGAAAATCTACTGTGCAATCTTAACAATCATTCCACTTAAAATAATCTCGTTGTATATTATAATGCTGAAATAATTTCCTTGAAAGCGATCGAACTCTGAAAATTTGCTTGTAAATTTTGTATATTGGAACTCAATGTCACGAAGAGTAACGTGCTTTTTGCATTTATTCTCTATGAAACTTAAAAAAAACTTTACAAAGGAAGTCTCGGCTTTATAGAATAGGAAAACAGAAGGAAAACCCACGAGGGCGCCGTGAGAGAGTCTTCAATTCACCCTCCTTCAATCACTCATACGATCACTTGTTTAGTAAGCCACCCATTAATGCATCACTCACGCACTCACTCGCTCACTCCAGTCAGTCATTCAATCACTGACCTTCATAATCTTTCATACACTCATCCACACACAGGTTTACTCACAAAATCACTCACTCGGTCTCTCGCGCGCTCACTCATTCAACGATAATGAAATTCCCTGATTTTGCCGGAAAATTCTTAAAATTCCCCACACATAGATATCTCCTTATTTACAAAAAAATTTTGTGTATTTTGACATATTGCTGGTCTGTCTGTTTATTTCCTTTTTAATGTAATTCAGCTACATATGTATGTATTCATAGACCAAACCAAAGCTTTATATAGTTGCCCAGTAGAAATTTTATGCATACGACATCGCTGTTGGTGGCATGAACTTGCTGCTGTGTATACATACCAGTATGAATGAACCTTCATTTCCATTTAACACGTGTGGTTTCTCAGAGCGTATGCGTACTCTTACCATACGCTTGTACTACTGCTGTATGCATAAGACTGTATTCATGTTTCAAACATACAAAAATGCATTAATGAAACAGTATTAAAGCATTCTTACAAGATATGTATCCCCATATGTAAATGCTTCTTTTCTGATACATTTTAATTTATGGTACATACGGGTGCATAAAAAAAGTAGCATTTACATATTTGTATTTTGTATTTGGTTTATTAAGTCAATGAGACAATAAGTTCTTATAGACTAGCTAACAATGTATAGTATATAAATTCAGGGCAACTTAATAAGTAATTAATGATTAAAATAAGAAAACAGTAGATTCTTAAAACAGAAACGGCTTAATGAAAAGTCAATACAGCAATTCCTTTCTATTGAATTAAACTCAATTAAAGATCTAGTGATAGGTCCATTCAAAGCATAGTTGGATTTACAAGCATTAATAGAAAAAGTATAATGCCGCCGAAGATTTTTTACAGGAACATAGAATTTTATCAATTCCAACAATAGAGGACAATCAATGTTACCATTAACAATATCATAGATAAATGTGACTGCCGAAATTATTCTTCTACTTTGAAGAGTATGCAAATTTATGAGTTTACACCTTGAGGTATAAGGAGGAAGAGGTAATTCAAACTTAAGATGTGATAAGCAGTATTTCAGAAAAATTTTTTGAACACGTTCAATTCTCTTATTATGGACGGCATAGAATGGATTCCATATAATAGACCCATATTCTAATTGAGATCTAACGAAGGAGTTATACAGAAGTTTTTTTGTGTAGGGGTCTCTGAACTCGGAACTATTTCTCTTGATGAAACCCAATGCTGCAAAAGCCTTAGGAATTATGTAATTAAGATGTTCACCAAATGTAAAAGCTGAATCAAAAATTATACCAAGATCCCGAAATTTGTCAATGCAAGATATAGGCGTATAATAAAATGCATATCTTGTAAAAGCCCGTTAGTGCTGAAAATATTATCGCACAACACGTCTGTTCACTAAACTTTTTGTACGAGACTGAAAATGTTACAAAAATTCCACTGCTGTATAGTAGTCAAATTTATCGAGAAATGTACTTAAAACAACAACAACCTACGTTCGCCTGCAGTCAGTTATCGGACTTACACCACATTGTGGTAGATTTGCCACTTTTTTGAGCATCTACCACTCAAGGTCTGAAATCTACCACATATTCGCGTCTTTAATTAGATTTTTTTTGCNCTACGTTCGCCTGCAGTCAGTGATCGGACTTACACCACATTGTGGTAGATTTGCCACTTTTTTGAGCATCTACCACTCAAGGTCTGAAATCTACCACATATTCGCGTCTTTAATTAGATTTTTTTTGCTTGACATAATCTTCTTAATTTTAAGAGCAAAAATTGTCCAACACTAAACTCGATATGGTAACAAGAATGATATAATACAAGTAAAAGTAAACAAAGCCGAATGGGAGGATAAAATAAATTTTAAAATAGTAAATATTCTCAGTAATCAATTTTTCGACAGGAAACGCGGTTTTATTGTGTTACATTGCAAAATATATGATTTATAAAAAGAATTAATATCGAAATGTGAAAAACGGCGATTTTTGTGAAAGTATTAGCAAATTTAAGTACGTCTAAGGTTTCTGAGGCGTTATTTACTTTTACTTGTGAATTGTCAAAATCGGCAAATCTCAATTATCTGTTTCTGGAATGTGCCACATTTGTTCGTTATTTTGTGATGTGATAAAAAGAAAAGCTGACGGCACTCCGCAAGGTTGCAGAAATCTCTTAAAATATGTTCGAAAAATATCTCAATATGGAAGGAACTGCTTTACACTGTCAACGAAAAAAATTGCCAAAACTCAACGCAATTTCTAGCAACTTCAATCTTGCATTTTATTATTCTAGAATTAAATTTTTTAGAGCAATTAAAAAGTTTGAAATTTGGGTGAAACCTTGCAGAATTTTTTTAATTTGCGTACACAGTTGATCTAAACCCAGACATCTACCACAGTTTTTTGAAATCTACCACATTTTTTCCCAGATTCTACCACACAGAATTTTTTTAAAGTCCGATCACTGCCTACAGTTTGCTAGAATTTGAATTTATTTGTGGAAATTCATGACTACGCATGAATTGTTTACACTAATTCACTAATACAGCGTGCATACTTGCTGAATGCATACAACCGATTTCTACTGGGTAGTTAAAAAAATATAGAAAAAAATGTTTATAACGGGTGATTTTTTTGAGGTTAGGATTTTCATGCATTAGTATTTGACAGATCACGTGGGATTTCAGACATGGTGTCAAAGAGAAAGATGCTCAGTATGCTTTGACATTTCATCATGAATAGACTTACTAACGAGCAACGCTTGCAAATCATTGAATTTTATTACCAAAATCAGTGTTCGGTTCGNTCTACCACACAGAATTTTTTTAAAGTCCGATCACTGCCTACAGTTCGCTAGAATTTGAATTTATTTGTGGAAATTCATGACTACGCATGAATTGTTTACACTAATTCACTAATACAGCGTGCGTACTTGCTGAATGCATACAACCGATTTCTACTGGGTAGTTAAAAAAATAAAGAAAAAAATGTTTATACATCCAGTGGTCGAAAAAATTTTAGTCGCGCCAAATTTTGACAAACTTTCCCAACTGTAATTTTTTTTTTTTTGCTACTAATTCGAATTATTATTTGTTTTTAATATAGTTCATTCTTTAACAAAACCCGTATAAATCCAAGTTTCAAACCTTGCGTGGTATTAAAAAAAATGTACAAAATTTCGTAAAAATTTCGAGCTTTTTAATGAGTACTTTTAGTTGCAGTTGCATTTCTTATGCGGCTTTTTTACCTCATTATGAAATTAGTGAAGCAAAAAAGTTAACACCTATGTAATTCTTACAAAAAGCAGATCATCTCCCGATTCTGCACGTAAACTGAAACTCTCCACAAACAACGGCACATTTCCCGATTTTCCACGCAACTCACATATCCCCTGGTTTACCTCTTGCTCACTCACACATTAATATAAAAATTCACCTTCTAACTTAATCATTGCGTCTCTGGCTATCTTATGCTTGAAATATGTGTGTACATTAGGGTGGTCCAAAAACAGTAAAGTCGGAATTGTAATGCTCTCACCCCTAGGATTGTTCTATATCGAAAAAAGTATACCTCTATTTTTTTTATTCAAATAAAAAAATATTTAGATGTCGCTAAAAGCGCTCAAAGTTTGCCATGTAATTTTATATGGGGAAAAACAAGTTTTTGACAATCTGGTTTGCCTCAGGAGACTTTCAATAATAATACCCAAGTGTTTATTTAACCATTTTTTAATACTAACGATATTTTATTGGTCCATTTTGTCCATTGGTCCATTGCAGTTTTCGGTGTTTTTGTGGGTTTTAGGCGGACCCACAAATTATAATTGCGATGAAAAACTGGTTAAATAAACAATTAGGTATTATTATTGGGAGTATCCTGCAGATAAACAGAGTCTTCCGATAGAAAAATATTGATTTTTAAGAATTCTATACCATTTCTACGAAAAGTTGTTTTTTCCCCTTATAAAATACATCGAAAACTTTGGGCACTTTGAGCGACCTCTAAATATTTTTTTGATTTAAAAATAAAAAAAGGGATATATTTTTTCGGTAAAGTTGAGAGCATAAAAATTCCGGCTTGACTTTTTCGCATGCATTTTTGGACTACCCTAGTATACATACATTTGTAAATTTTTTTTATTTCCCCTCAAAGTTTTATTTACACTCACTCATTCATTTAAATTTGTTAGCTTCTTTTGTACAATTCTCAGGCGACTTTTTTTAGATAGGTCGTTTTCGAACTGGCTGCCGAGATAGGTCGATCTTCCACTCAGCAGTCGATATTTGCAAACTAATGCAAAGAATGTCATATCTTAAAAGGTTAAGAGAATTAACGAAACAAACAAACATTTTATGATCTTATGTTTTCTTCAAACCGCATTGCTATTTTTTCTAACTCTTCCTTTTGTTTAGCGCTGTAACCGCTAAGTAATATTTTTTTTTAATTTATACATGTGAGTTATTTTCAATGAGCTCCTGAATTTTGGATAAATTTTCTTATAGCACCTCTCATTCTTTTTTATATTACATACTAGCCAATGCCCGCTTACTTCGCGGCGCCTAATAAGAGCTTTTGCGTTGGCCAATGCAAAAGAGCGTTTAAAAACAAAATTATAATTATAAGATAACCTCCGACAATCTGACGGAACTCTTCAGTGTTTTTTGAATTTATTCTAAACAACGAAAACGGCTATCATTTTATGCAAATAGGTATGTAGATAGGACAGTTTATAGCGAAACTCGTAAAAGCAAATCTCCATTCTTTGTGAAAAATTTAAAAAAATTCTTCAAAATTTTCACATAAATTTGAACTTGCTGAAAATTAAAGACAAAGTTACAATAGTTCAATGGGATTTAGAAATCTAGGAGAAAATGGTTTCCAATCGAATGACGCTTTTACGTAAATGTATATCGAGCCAGATTTTCCAATAGTTACTACTTTTCGCCATAACTACGGTATTGATAACATATGTAGCTGTGTAAAATTTCAGGGCGTTAGCGTAAGCGGTTAAGCTATATGAGAAGTTCAGTTTGTATGGAAGGAAGGAGCCACGCCCCTTTCCCAATGCATTTGTAATATATGCATCAGTGCTATGTTTCAGTTCCCCAGCGTAATTGGTTTTAGAGATATATTGGTTTTTCACGTTTTAGTCTGTATAAGAATTTTAAGAATAACCCGAGCTACATACCGAGTAAATTTTTGGTCAGAATATTTATTTTCAAGGTGTTGCCAAATATCAACCAAGTCGATGCAGCCGTTTAGTAGTTTAGTGAAATACATTGTATAGAGAACTGTATGAAATTTTAAAACGTGACGTCTCAGATTTCTTAATTTTTTTGCAGCTCAACGAAAAGTTTTAATTTTTTAGCGAAAAACCTTCCACACAGAAATAAAAAAAAATTAAGTTTGTGGTTATATCAAGGCGAAATTTTGAGAACGGTGCGTTGCTAACTCTAAATATAAACAACGACGCACTGGAAAAAGTTAATACGTTCAAATACCTAGGAATAATGATCGACGATAAACTAAAACAAAAAAAAAATGGATTCTATATTTTCAATTAGAGCTCTAGCAATATGTACATCGGTGAAAACTGCATTTAACTCTATACATTAGCTTTTGCGTGATGCGCTTAAAAACATTCAGACAAGCATACCAAAAGTTTATATTTGGCTTCTGTTGATCTAATAAACCCCCTATTAATTTTTCTTTAACATCTATTATGTACAGATATCGGCCTGTTGCAATTTTATTATTCTCAAATACTCTCGTTTGATACCCATATGGCAACACTTAGTTTATATTATAAATTTAACTGAATTAAAGTTTTCAAATAAGTGGCAACCCGCTTCAAGAATATTTTCAAAAGTAAGCTTCCTAATCCTCTTTAGTTTAATATTCGTATTGCAATATTTCATTTATTTTACAAATTTTAATGTATACAATTTTTCAATCAGTTGGCAAATCCCCTAAAAATATTTTTAGCATTAAAATTTCCTAGCCTCTTTAGTTTGCTGCCAATATTACAATAATTAATTTATGCTATCAATTAAAATAAAATAAAAGTTTTAAAATAGGTGGCAACCTTCACCAAAAATATTTTCAGCTGTAAGCCTTTGTAAATTTCTTTCTTTTGACAGCCATATTGCAGTATTCACTTTACCGTACCAATTGACCTAAATTGAAATTTTAAACACAGGTGGCAACTCTCTAATTTTTTCTTGTATATTGGAAGCTAGATCTCTAGCGATACATCGGTGAAAACTGCATTCAATTCCATGTGTTCACCTGATGCGCGTACAAATATACAAACAGACAGAGATTCAAAAATTCTAAAAATTGTTTATTTCGCTTCTGTAGCTTTAATAAAAACCCATCATATTAATTTTTCTTTAATATCCATAAGGTACAGCCGTCGACCTGTTACAATTTTATTATATGTATAGATGTTTGCCACCTGTTTGAAAATTTACATTTAATTTAATTTATAAGATAAATTGAATATTGCAATATGGGTATCAAACTGAAGGGGTTTAGGAAATTTTATTGCCGAAAATATTTTTAGGGAGGGCTGCACCTGTTTGAAAAATTATTGTATTAAATTGATAAAATAAATGAAATCTATATCT
>NW_016157964.1:156376-157483 GCF_001687245.7 Rhagoletis zephyria
GATGAAAAGAGAAATCGATTAAGCGGTGACTGTCTGTCCGTCCGTCCGTCCGTCCGTCCGTCCGTCCGTCTGTCCGTCTGTGCACACGATAACTCGAGTAAAAATTGAGATATCTTAACGAAACTTGGTATGTGCACTTCTTTCCTGATCATTTATGTATACATTTGTCTATATCTATCTCGATTCGTTTTGCCTGTTACAAACAACCGTTATGTGAACAAAGTTATAATACCCTTGTGCACAAGTGCGCTCGGGTATAAAAATATTCCGACAAACTGATAACCTCCTCCTTTTTTGGAAGTCGGTTAAAGAGAAGGAAGTTTCAATAAAACACTTTTGACAGATAATAAAATTTGTTGAAGTTTCATAAATTGTGAGTATTATCAACGGCCTCGCTACTTTGATAATATTAAAACAATAAATCGAAGTATATTTTCCATATTTATACCAATGTAATAATATTTCAAATCAAAACTCATTATCTCAGTATTTTTTTTACTTACGTAGCTCGAACTATTTTTATTAAAAATGTATAAAATATAAAGCAGATACCCAGAATAATAATTATTTCGTGGTGGAGTTTTAAAAAATCTTCAAAATTTTCGTAAGAATTATAAAAGTCTTTTGATAATAATTATGTGCGAGAATTTTTTTAAGTCATCGATAACTATTAATTTAAGACTTATACAGGGTGTCCCAGAAGTAACGGTAAAAGTGTCACCGTTTTTGAAATATTTACATTTTTTCGAATTAAAAAAAAATCGTGCCTTTTCATGTGTTTTCTTTAACTGCAACTACAAACCAGGCAATACTTAGTAAATTTTTTATGTAAAATACTTCCAGATAGTTGCCTCTCCATACTCAAATGCAATGTAGTTAAAATATATTAAGGAACCATCATAAAATTAGGACTATTTCTGGATTTTTAACTTTTTGATATTTTCTTCCCCAACTTTGACTATCTCGGGTGAAAAAAAANTAAGACAGCCCCAGTAGAAAAAATCTAATGGAATTAGGTCTGGCGATCAAGCGGGCCACGAGATTGGCCCGTATCGTCCAATCCATCGGCGAGGATAAGTTTCGTCTAAATGAGCTCTTACTTCACGC
>NW_016157964.1:158277-173736 GCF_001687245.7 Rhagoletis zephyria
AATTCCGGTAAGTAACACAAAATAATGTCAGGAGCAGGTAATAATGTACCTTTGTACTATTTAGCATGTCATTTGACGGTAACAAGAGCAAATTCAATTTAAATCTATTAAATACATTCTAGCGTGTCTCAGTCCTTTACCCACAAAAGCGGCTATATTTTTTTTTTTTTTATTCGAAACAGTAAGAGTGGCACCTTTCTGAATTCTTTATTAAATTAGCAATTTTTTTATGTAATGTAAAGTTATAGCTCAGTACATTTTTTTCACCAGAGATAGTCAAAGTTGAGGAAAAAAATATCAATTATTAAAAATCCCAAAATAGTCCTAATTTTATGAATATATATTAACTACATTGCATTTGAGTATGGAGAGGCAACTATCTGGAAGCATTTTACATAAAAAATTTACTAAGTTTTGCCCGGTTTGTAGTTGCAGTTAAAGAAAACACATGAAAAGGTACGCTTTTTTTTAAATTCGAAAAAATGTAAATATTTCAAAAACGGTGACACTTACCTGAAAATTTTTTGTTTATCAGGGAGCTCACCCCCCACCTACCTTCCCCTAATGTTTGGCTCGTTACTTCTGGGACACCCACCACTATTTTGTATGTGTTGCGCTAAAGCTGTGCTTTGCTTATTTTTAACCGACTTCCAAAAAAGGAGGAGGTTATCAGTTCGTCGGAATATTTTTTATTTATTTATTTTTATTTTTTATGTATGTTACCGTATAACTTTGGACCACGTCAACTGATGTCGATAATTCCTTTTGCATCGGAAAAGTAGTGTCTCAGAGGTGGTCCCATACTAGTCTGGTTAAGATCCGATCAGTGGATCATGAGATATATATATATATTTTTTATATGAGAGTTGAAGTCGGTTTTTTTTGCTAAAAATTACTTGTTCATTATATCTACTTCGTGCTCTGACAGACGAACGCCCAATGCTCCCTTAGTCGTTCCTATATAAACTTTGTTGCAGTTTTCGTTTTTGCTCCCTTTGCATGTTATTTCGTATACCACGTTGCTTTGTTGCTGGAGCGGTAGTGGCGTTTTGGTTTTGGTAAGGATCGAAGAAAGTGTGCAGTTTGATCGGTACGCCAACGTTACATTAAGGTTGTTGGTGTCTATGTCGTCGTTAAATTGTTGGTAAAAACGAGGGATGTATGTGACACTATGATTTCGCTTGTTGTCATTGGTTATATTTAATATTTTTAAGTCTTCAAAAATTTTTATTTTGAGACATATTTTGAGAAATATTTATCTTAATATAATGATTATTGGTTGACTTTTATTCTTTTCTCTTATAATAGTTATGTCCCTGATATAAAGTATTAAAGAAGATTTCATGGTAATTGTTCTTTTTATTTTATAATAAAAACCACGCGCAATGCTGTTATTTTTAACCGACTTCCAACAAAGGTGGTTATCAGTTCGTCGGAATATTTTTTTGTTGTATGTATGCTACCGCATAACTTTGGACCATGTCAACCGATTTCGATAATTGCATCCGAAAAGTACTGTCTTAGAGGTGGTCCCATTCTAATCTGGTTAAGATCCGAATAGTGGATATTGTATATATATTGTTTAAACGCGTCTGCTAACACCAGGCGCCTAAATACATGCTATGTACTGCTGCATGTCCAAACATTTCCTTTATGCAATTTATGAAATTTTTGCACATGCACTTCTCAACTATCATGTAATTGAACTTTCTTAAGTTTTGATTAGATGGCACTTCAAAGTATGCTCGGCCTAGTCTGATGCATCCTCCAGACACTGCTTCCGGAGCATTTTGCGGACTCTGCATGGCTAACAACCGTGCAGAGGTGGTGAACGAACTTTACCATTGGCCACAGTGCCTACCCACCATTTTTCAACCAAAGAAATTTTTTTTTTATAAATTACATACATGCAAGCATACTGGTCTCCCCCTCTTTATTCATATTTTGAATGCTGCGATTTAAAAATCTAATTCTAAACAATGTTCTTCCCAAGTAAAACCTTTTTATATTTTGGTTAAAATTTACTTTTAAATTTCTCATGAGATTTTGCAAAAAATTAGGCTCATCACCAAGGAACGGATTTCTAGGACCTAAAAACCTATAAAAAAGGCAAAATAAAATAGCGAAAAAGGCAGAAAAAGGCACTAGGTATTGCAAAACAGGCAAAAAGAGGCAAAACAAAATACCGAAAAAGGCAGGAAAAGGCACTAGGTATTGCAAAAAAAAGCAAAATAAGGCACTACTACAGAAAATACGAAGAACAATCAAAAAATACATTTATTTTAGAAATGTTTATATTACAAGCAGGGATGCCGTTTGGATCTAAATAGATCCAATTGGATACATTTTTACACGGAATTTTGCGAGATACTTATTTTTTCGGATCAGTATAAATGTGGATACTTATTTAAATAAGACAAAATTTTATATTTTCCATAACGTTTTTTTCGTTCGAAAATCGATTTCCATTAAAGACGGTAGAAAACACTAGGTTTTCTAGATCTATTAAAAATCACTAAACCGTGAAATTGAAGCATTTTATTTTTTGTGAACGAACTAATGAACATAAGAAGAGACGTCATCAAAAAAAGGTATAAGCGCAATTGTTTTAATTAGCTAAAAAGGGAGCAAGGTAAGCAAGTTCTTAAAATATATATAAAGTATAAATGTAGGGATCTCTTTCATATCACATATTTTCATTCCTTAATTTAACAAGTAATTTTTAACCAAAAAAAAAAACGACTTAAATTCTTATATACAAATTTAAGATTATCGTTAATTTATTTCTGATACAATGATCGGATTTAAACCAAACTAGTACGGACCACATATGAGGTAACACCTTTCCTTAAAAAAAAGATTTATTGAAATAGGCTAACGTGGTCCAAAAATATGCGGTAACATACATAAAAAAAGTGAGTGCGCCTGGGCCACACTGGAGAAGTGAAACTTACGTTACATACATATCTATTTTGGCTCATAACCAATATACATACATACATACATCTGCTTTTGCTTAAGGTTATATTTTTTGTTTTTTTTTTCTATCTAGATCCCTACCTCTACACCTGTTCGTTCTAATTACATTTATGTTATTCTTTTTTTCTTTATCTTAATTTTTATATTTATACTCTTTCGATAACAAAATCGATAGTAATATCCAATAAAATATGGATAACACCGATTAAAATATCGATAACAAAACCGATGAAACAATCGATAAAAATTTCGATAGCAAAATCTATAATAATATTGGTAGCAAAATCTATTAGAAACTCGATAAAAATAACCATAACAAAATCGATAAAAATATCCATAACAAAATCGATTAAAATATCGATAACAATATCCACAACAAAATCGATAAATATCGATAACAAAATCGATAAATATCGGTATTAAAATCGAAAAAATATCGATAACAAAATTGATACATATCGATAAAAAAATCGATAAATATCGATAACAAAATCGATAAATATAGATAACAAAATGTATAAAAATATCGATAACTAAATCGATAAAAATATCCATAACAAAATCGATAAATATCGATCATAAAATCGATAAATATCGATAACATAATCGATAAATATCGATAACAAAATCGATAAATATCGACAACAAAATCAATAAATGTCGATAACAAAATGGATAAATATCGATGACAAAATCGATAAATAACGCTAAAAAATCGATAAAATTTAATATTTTTATTCAGCTTTGTACCACGATTGTTTATTAGGAAAAATTGAAATAAACAATCGTGGTATAAAGCTCAATAAAAATATTAAAAATAAAATGTTAATAAGCCACAATAACATTGACAAAATTCGATAAATATCGATAACAAAAACGATAAAAATATCCATAACAAAATCGATAAATATAGATAACAAAATCGGTAAATATCGATAACAAAATTGATAAATGTCGATAACAAAATCGATAAATATCAATAACAAAATCGATAAATATCGATAACAAAATCGATAAAAATATCGATAAAAAAACCAACAAAAATATCGATTGTTATATCGATAAGTTCCGAAAATATCGATAGCAAAATTGACACCAATATCGATAAAAATTTCGATAAAGAAATCGATAAATATCGATAACAAAACCGATAAAAATATCGGTTATTTTATCGATGAGTCCCGAGAATCCCGAAAATCTCTAAAATATCAAAATAATTCCCAGATTAAGTCTGTGTGTCTCTCTCTGTATCCTTTCCTCTTTAGTTACCTTTATTCTAATCTTTCTTCGCCTATCTGCATCTTTACTTTTATCGGTATCCTCATCCTCCTCTTTGTCTTTACTTTTATGTTTATCATTTTCTTCATCTACATATTCCCCTTCACCTTTGCCCTTATATCGATAATATCGATAACAAAACCGATAAAAATATCGATTATTTTATCGATAAGTCTCGAGAATCCCGAAAATCTCTAAAATCCCAAAATAGTTCCCAGATTGAGTCTATATGTCTCTCTCTATATCCTTTCCTCTTTAATTACCTTTATTTTAATCTTTCTTTCCCTATCTTCATCTTTGCTTTTATCGGTATCCTCATCCTCCTCTTTGTCTTTACTTTTATGTTTATCATTTTCTTCATCTACATATTCCCCTTCTCCTTTGCCCTTATATAAATATACTAGCAGACCCGGCGAACTTCGTCCCGCCCAAAATTTTTATATATTTTATTGAAACTTTTTGGTCCAACATTTTCACCAACAATTCATTTACGATTTTCATTGGCACATTTATCTGCTAACATTAAGGTTTGGTGGTCATTTTCCGCTTTAAATAACCTAAGGAAAGTGTTATATCCGTTCTTGAAATTCTCCAGTTGTGCGGCATTTCATTGCACGGTTATTCACAAAGCGAAATATATTTTTTCCTCTTCACTCCCTGGCGGCAACAATGATCCGGTTCTATAGTGAATGTCCTAGAAGCTTTACAGTATATAGGTGGCAATTTCAAAATGGGTGCGAATCATTGTTCTACAGAAATGCAATATACATATACTTAATTCAAACGAAATACCTTAAAAGTTTGAACGCATAATAATATTGGAAAATCACATCCATTGGGCCAATTGCAACGCAGGAGCGTTCGATATACTCAATGGTGCAACAGGTCGATTTAATCTGACCTTCACGGCCCCTTTTCTCACTTGGCTATTTTTAGTAATAGCTCGACTTCAGCACCACTTGGCAGCACGTTTTTGCAATAGTATTGCATACATATTTAAAACATTAGCCAAATCGGATCATAAATAAGATTTTTAGTAATAACTCAACTACAGCGCCAACTGTCGGATTAAATTGTGAAACTAAACCATCCAGAGACCCACTCAAATACACAAAAAGTTTCGTTAAAATCCGTACAACCATTTAGGAGGATTTCACTCACAAACACACCTACAGAAGAATAAAAAAATTCATTCAAAGATAGCTAAAGGTCGGTACGTTTGTAGGCCTCACACCCCTTTTCAAATAGCCCAAATTTTCTCCATGAGTATGGGCTTGATTTCAACTATATACATATCTCCATACGAAGTTCCAGTACTGTACCATGAATACTTTCAGAGATATGCAGTATAAAAATTCGATTTATATGGGAGGTGCCACGGCCCCCTTTCCAAGAGATGGCCTCTTTCTTCATGAGTATGCGATTGATTTCGTATATCTCCATACCAAGTTCCAGAACTCTACCATGAACACTTCCAAAGATAGGCAGTATGAAAAATTCGGTTTGTATGGAAGATGCCACGCCCCCTTTTCCAATAGTTCCAATTTTTCTCCAAGAGTATGCGATTTATTTCGTACATCTCCATACAAAACTCTAGAACTCTACCAAAAAATTTCCAGAGATAAGCAGTATGAAAAATTCGGTTTGTATGGGAGATGTCACACCCCTTTTTACAATAGCTAAAATTTTTCTCCAAGGGTATGCGATTGATTTCGTATATCTCCATACCAATTTCCAAAACTCTACCATGCACACTTTCAGAGATATGTAGCATGAGAAATTCGGTTTGTATGGGAAGTGCCACGCCCCCTTTACATATAGATTTTTTTCAGCCTAAAACCATCCTTGGGACACGTGCGGCAGGTGGCAGTTTCAAAAAAATCGGTTCAGCCGCTCTCGAGCCTTGCGAAAACTAACAAACGGCTTTCTAAATATATATTAGTTGAGATATATTATATATTATAATTATATTTTGACAGTATCCGTTGTTTCTGATTGGCGCAAAAAAATCTTGCCTAGTGACGAATTCGCCCCTTGATATGGTCGTTACTTAAAGCTATTTATATTCGAAATTGCATGAAAATTGGAAAACAGGAATCTATAAGCTTATCCAGGCAAAAAGCTACCTACGTACCGAATTTTAAGCAAATCGGACCATATATACGATTTCTTCGAACCGATCGGTCTTTGGTCCACTTCTCGGACAAAATGGATCATATATGCTAATATATGCTAAAAAGCTACCTACGTACCGAATTTTAAGCAAATCGGACCGTAAATACGATTTTTTCGAATAGATCAGTCCCTGGTCCACTTCTCGGAAAAATGGACCTTATATCCTAATATATGCTAAGAAACTACTTACGTACCGAATTTTAAGCAAATCGGACCATAAATGCGATTTTTTGGAATAGATCGGTCCCTGGTCCCCTTCTCGGAAAAAATTGATCACATATGCTAATACATGCTAAGAAGCTACCTGCGCACCGAATTTTAAGCAAATCGGACCGTAAATTCGATTTTTTCGAATAAATCGGTCCCTGGACCACTTCCCGGAAAAAATGGGTCATATATGCTAAAAAGCTACTTACGTACTAAATTTTAAGCACATGGGACTATAATAAGATTTTTTTCGAATAGACCGGTCCCTGGTCCACCTACCCGAAAAAAAGTAAAATTTTTTTAGCCTAAAACATGGTGGTTACCGAAAGCTATTTGTATAAAAAATTTTATGAAAATCGGACCAGCCGTTCGCGAGATTACCTGTTACAAAAAAAAGGGACTTCTCTTTATATAATTAGTATAGATAAGTAAAGTGCTTAAAATTACCTTGGTCTTCATTTTTGCCTTTAGCTTTACGCATCTTTGTTTTTGTTTTTATTTTTACTTTTGCCTCTATCCTTTTCATTATTTATGTACGTAGTCACCTTTACTTTTATTCTTGTATTGGTCTTTTTCTATTCTTTAACCTTTTATTAGTAAATTTTTGTTAAATTAATACCATATGCATACACACAATAAGCAATTGTTTCAGCCCCAGCCATTTCCGTTGCATCATTTCCGTTGCACCATTTCAGTTGCACCATTTCCGTCGCATCATTTCCCATGCACCATTTCCGTGTGCAATTTCCGTTGAATTTGCCAATTTACTCCCAAACAATCAACCGCCGCTAAAGAAGTTTCACTTCAAAAAAAATTCCGACGAATTGATAACATTCTCCTTTTAGTGAAGTCGGTAAAAAAGACAGTCGTTTTAAATACACTGTTTAAAAAACTAAACTAGATATATTTAAGGAAATTTGTATGAATTTTACTGAAAAGACTTTAAATATTCCCTTAAAAAAGTTTTGGTCAAATTTGCGTATGTTGAGGTAACCAGTTTCTTCTTTTAATGTGTGCAAAGTTTCCACCGTGTAATAAAATTAAACACTGCCTGTTTACTTTTACATACATGCACTTTTTAGAGTGTACAGGTACAATGTAACATAATAATTACTATTCATTATACTTTGCAAAATACTTATGCAAAAAAATTTTACTTACAAACTGAATTTATAAATGTTTGATTTTATGCAAAATAAAAATATATACATGTATTCCAAGTCCTTAGGATGGGTTAAATTATGTCTTTTTATTGAAAATGTTTTGTTTTCTTACAAAGTATGAGATGGATACGTAAAAAAAGAAAACTGGATACATTTGGATACATTTTTTGCTTGGTCGATGATACATTTTCTCGAGACGGCGCAGCAACACTGATTACAAGTAAAAAGAGAAAAACTATGAACTAGTATCATTATATGAAAAATTTTTACTTGGAATCTTTGACTATTTTATCCTTTCGAGTTTCTAACTCATAAAACTTTAATCTGTATAGTTGTAGTAACATTGAACCACAAGATGCATTTTTAGTTTTCTGGCAGCATTTTCATTCGATTTTCGCGAAGAAAAGCCTTGAATGTACTAAATGTGCGCTCGTCGTAAGTTAATACAAGTGGAGCCAAATTTAAATATGGAACGTTTGAAACGTTCATGTTATCAGGAATAAGGGCGTTTTCCTCGCCCTTTACAATTTTATCCACACCCCTTATTGTCTCCAAGCCTACGTTACCTGAGAAAACGGCTTTGAATTTTTCCAACACCAAGGTGGCAAAAGATCTCTGCGCTTCTATAAGCCGCATGAGCATGTGTATATTTTTTAATCTTAAAAAAAAAATTATAAATGCTATAATCACTTCTAATCAGAGAAAGCTAAATCGTGGACATTCTTAATCGAATATACTCTATTTCTTAAGCAGAAAAAAACGCAATTTCCTTAAAATCCGTTCCCTGCTCATCACCATTAACTTCCACAAATTTTGACTTTAAAGTTTCTAATGTATGCAACAAACCTGAAGTCGACTTGAACGGACCGCTAAACAATTAACATATCGTCGTTTAAAGTACAAATTCTGAAACCTAGTAGTCAACCCCATTTTCGAAATTATGTCGCCGGCATAATTTTGAAGTCCATCATATTCCACATCTTTGAATGTGCTGATAAATTGTTCTGCTTAAAAAAAATTTCTTTTCTAGTGATCAGGTAGCATGAATTTGATGAAATATCATAATTTTATTAAAAGTTAAATGGTTAACAACAACAACGAATGTCATTAAATGGTATTACCTTCTTTTTTGTATCATATGTAGCATACATATTTTGGTGCCTTTTCAAGTATGAAACCCATTGAGAAACGAAAGAAAACGGCATCCCTATAATTTCAACTAATGCCAAACGTTTTTAATATGAAAGACAAAAAACGTTAGCAAGCAATTTCTGAACAAAAAACTGTTTATCCGCAAAGATGTTTGAAAGGAAGCATTACACATTTGAAAAAATAGCAATCCACAAGGCTTTATTGGCAGTAGGTCCTTTTTAAAGCACATTAAAAACAAATTAGCTTCTAGTTTCGAAGTTAGCACAAAATGAAATTTTTTTGTTTGTTGGTTACAAAAAAATACTTGCCAAGTATAAAGACTTAAAAAAGCTTTATTTACAAATGAAGTGTCGGCTTTATAGAATAGGAAAACAGCAGATAGAAGGAAAAAAGCAAAAAAACATTAGAGACTAAGCAAGAGGCAGAGATATAGTGAAATATATGCAAACCACTTTACCCAAGATTTGTTCAACATTAAAAAGGAAAATTAAAAGCGGTTATGAGAGCTTTCCCAAAATTTGGTGGTGCAACCACATTCATTTCAGTTTTGTACAACAAATTAGGGAAATCTTTTTCATTGGGGACCCATAACAGGACTCCTAAATATAACTCTGAACTATTGATCGTCTAAATGGCTAAAGAAATAATAACTCAAATTGGCACAATAAAGTTCCAAAGTAATATTTTAAAAAACGCCTTCCGAACTATGCCTGAAAACTTAAACTGATCAATAGTTATGGACATGAGTCTTTTCTATAAAAGTTTTTCTTGAAATTTTCGACAATATCTATGTGAGTGGAAAAACAGTATTTTTTGCATTATTATTCGTATTTCATTACGCATACGTCATTATGGAATTTTGGAAAATGGGCGTGATACCGCCCACATATGACTATATAAGTTTATCTCATTATGTCTAACTGAGCGTTATATCGAAGATGTTTGAAATAGGGGTAAAACCACCCCTGCTTTCCATGTAGCGGTAGTTTCGGAAAAGTGAAAAAACTATCTATAATACATGTGCCAGGTATTTAATGTTCGGCTCCGCCCGAACTTAGACGTTTTTCTTGTTATAATTTTTTTTTGCCGATGCATTTTTGAAAGAGTACACTGGCATACATATTTTTTGAGTTTTGGAAGATAAACCCTCCTTTTTCTGGTTTAAGTTTTGCCAAAATACAAAGATGTGCACGTAAAAGTAGGGAGCATAGCGAAGCGAAACTGCTGCCCTGCAGGAAAAGCTAAATACTAAATGTGAACTAGAATGCTACGGGTTTGCGTTTCATCCCAACTAGTTCACATTCTATACTTTTTCAATGTTAGCGACTACGAGATACCAGTTGTCCAGTGAGCTGTAATTATTCCACTTTTTCAGTCAATGTTTGTTTAAGGGTCAATATCATAAAGGAGGAGAATTTCAGNCTGAAAGTATAGGTCTTTTTACTGCATCAGTTCGTATTTCATTACGCATACGTCATTATGGAATTTTGGAAAATGGGCGTGATACCGCCCACATATGACTATATAAGTTTATCTCATTATGTCTAACTGAGCGTTATATCGAAGATGTTTGAAATAGGGGTAAAACCACCCCTGCTTTCCATGTAGCGGTAGTTTCGGAAAAGTGAAAAAAACTATCTATAATACATGTGCCAGGTATTTAATGTTCGGCTCCGCCCGAACTTAGACGTTTTTCTTGTTATAATTAATTTTTTGCCGATGCATTTTTGAAAGAGTACACTGGCATACATATTTTTTGAGTTTTGGAAGATAAACCCTCCTTTTTCTGGTTTAAGTTTTGCCAAAATACAAAGATGTGCACGTAAAAGTAGGGAGCATAGCGAAGCGAAACTGCTGCCCTGCAGGAAAAGCTAAATACTAANTATTATTCGTATTTCATTACGCATACGTCATTATGGAATTTTGGAAAATGGGCGTGATACCGCCCACATATGACTATATAAGTTTATCTCATTATGTCTAACTGAGCGTTATATCGAAGATGTTTGAAATAGGGGTAAAACCACCCCTGCTTTCCATGTAGCGGTAGTTTCGGAAAAGTGAAAAAAACTATCTATAATACATGTGCCAGGTATTTAATGTTCGGCTCCGCCCGAACTTAGACGTTTTTCTTGTTATAATTTTTTTTTGCCGATGCATTTTTGAAAGAGTACACTGGCATACATATTTTTTGAGTTTTGGAAGATAAACCCTCCTTTTTCTGGTTTAAGTTTTGCCAAAATACAAAGATGTGCACGTAAAAGTAGGGAGCATAGCGAAGCGAAACTGCTGCCCTGCAGGAAAAGCTAAATACTAAATGTGAACTAGAATGCTACGGGTTTGCGTTTCATCCCAACTAGTTCACATTCTATACTTTTTCAATGTTAGCGACTACGAGATACCAGTTGTCCAGTGAGCTGTAATTATTCCACTTTTTCAGTCAATGTTTGTTTAAGGGTCAATATCATAAAGGAGGAGAATTTCAGTTGGAAAGAGTTTTTGTCCAAAATTGCAGTAATCGTCTGTCTTATTTATTATATACATATACATAAATAATTAACAGTGAACGACATATTTAATTGGTTCAGTTAAATGTATTTTCATTTAAATTTTATTCCACCATAAATAGCCGGTTAATCATTTCGGTAACGCTTCCATAATCCATTAAGGGTAGGGATGTGTCGGATAGAGATTTTGCTGGATAACAGGATTGCGGATACCATGTAAAAAAGAGCAGGATTCTGATATCCGATCGGATATCCGGTAGACTGCTACCCTTATAAATTTCGAAATATTGTTACAATACGTAAATAAGAATACACAATTTACAAGTTATAGAAAAATCCTATATTGAAAATATGACTTTTCCGTCTGCAGGCCTGATTTATAGATTACGCAGGCCGACAGTGGTCGGAAAAGATATGTTTTACGCGAAAAATTAGAAGGGATGTTACGATTATAATAAAAATACTGTATCTTAGTATTTTTGTTATGCTAAATATGAATATGCCATAAAATTTTTAGTTTGACAGCTGACAGCCGTCAAATTAACTGCTAATTTCTCTAAAAATAAGATAATCTTTTTGTGGATACCACTTATTAGATTTTCAGGCACGTTAGTCGCGAATTGTATGCCAAATTAAAAGTTTGACAGTCTGACAGCTGTTGACTGTGAATTTTTCTAAAAATGGTACAGTCTTTATAAAAATTCCATTGATCAGGGTTTTAGACATGCTGATCACGAATTTTGTGTCAAATTAACACTTTGAGGGTGGACAGCTGTTAAATGAACTGTTAATTTTTCTAAAAATAAGCAAACATTTTTTAAGATGCTACTGATAAGGGTTTTAGATCTTAAGAGTTTACGATTGCCGAAGGCTACACAAAGTGATGCAATGAGTGTTGTTGATGTTGTTGGAGTTTTGGTTTCATTGCAAAAGAATATTAGACCTCCAATGATAGCTTCAAGGTTAGTCCTTTTATTAAAATAAGAAAAAGGAAACCTAAACAAACCTAATGAGTAATAAAATTATAGTTAAAAAAAAACCAACCACACGCATTTATTACAATAATAACTAAAAAAGAAAAAAAATATTTATTGATTTAAATATTCGTTAAATAATGATATGAAGTTCCCTAACTTGATGATATTTAACTTTTTAAACTAGCTTAAAATAGGATTAAAGTAATTGGCACGTAGTCATAGTCGAAATAAAGTCCACTGAAAAGTTAGTTGCAGTTATTTTTTTACAGGCATCCCATTGGAAACATACAGCACCCCATTGGTAAAGAGCTTCGGGTGTATGCATTTGTTGTAACATCAGGAGTTGAAGACTTGCTCTAGCTGCTCGTCTCTTAAAATTTCTTCCAATCAAGTCGTTAGCATATTTCCCATGTTAACTTGCAACAAAGTTCAATTCTGCCATTTCCTTGAAGGAATTTTCATGATTTCAGACCTTTAGTAAAGTTAATATCATTTATTCATATTGTTTTTGTTTTTTACGCAGCTTTCCGCTTTCAAAAATATACAATTTAATAAAATTTCAATGCCTATTTATCATATTGCTTGAGCGTTAGACAATCTAGAGTCCATACGCACAAGTAGCCCACTACGCCCATTTGGGTACTTAAAATTGACATTATAGACAATGTTTTTATGTAAAAATAAAAATTTAAAAAATGCTATAATCAAAAAAATCAAAGAGCAAAATGTTTACTAATTTTTTTGGTTTTAGTACGTTGCACATTAATATAAAAAAAACGTACAATTAAAGCCCATAATAAGACGTAAGAAATACATTTTTNAAAATTGACATTATAGACAATGTTTTTATGTAAAAATAAAAATTTAAAAAATGCTATAATCAAAAAAATCAAAGAGCAAAATGTTTACTAATTTTTTTGGTTTTAGTACGTTGCACATTAATATAAAAAAACGTACAATTAAAGCCCATAATAAGACGTAAGAAATACATTTTTTTCATTAAATTTCGTTAAAGCGTTTCCAAGATATAGCACTTTAAAGAAAGATATGTATGACGTTTTCTTAAAATCTAAGTTCCGTGTAAATAGGCAACCCTACGTCATATCGTCAAAATACGCTGCACGTATATTCATGTCAACTGGACCTTCAACCTCTTCAACTTTCATCCAAATTCATGAGAGGCCGTGCACAGAGGTGGCCGCGGTGACATGAAATGCCACTTATACGAAATTCTACATTACAAAAACTTGAGTTTTCTCATTTTTAAATAAAGTTATTCAGGTTTGAATTTTTGGAAATTTCGGGCGCAATATTGGATTTTGTATTGTGAATTTTCAATAACTAGCTTTAGATTTGTAATGAGCGAAATTAAGAACCTCTAAATACCAAATTTCATGAAAATTCATAATTTTTTTAAATTCTTGGAGTCCTTATTGAGTTCGTTATTGGATCTTTGAAATTTGACATTCATCTTTATTATNATTTTTTAAATTCTTGGAGTCCATATTGAGTTCGTTATTGGATCTTTGAAATTTGACATTCATCTTTATTATANGCGCAATATTGGATTTTGTATTGTGAATTTTCAATAACTAGCTTTAGATTTGTAATGAGCGAAATTAAGAACCTCTAAATACCAAATTTCATGAAAATTCATAATTTTTTTAAATTCTTGGAGTCCTTATTGAGTTCGTTATTGGATCTTTGAAATTTGACATTCATCTTTATTATAATACACTTTATGTTATTTGGAACAGGTGCTAAAGTTGGTCTAGTGAATTAAAAATGGCCGGCACTCTTGGCGTGAGTATGCGCGGCTTTTCTTTTAGTATATCCTTAAAGGACCCCTTTCACTNTTTGGCGCGAGTATGCGCGGCTTTTCTTTTAGTATATCCTTAAAGGACCCCTTTCACTACTTTTTGGTAAAGGAATGAAGATCCTGCTCGGCCCTACCAATTAGTTATACCTTTTTGAAAAAATATTTATCGAAAAATAATTCGTGTTATTAAGGTATTCATAATTTGACAACAAATTCGTATTATGTAATATTTCTTATGAAATCGAAATTCTCGATGTTTAAGAAGTAACGCCAAACCCGCAATTATCATTATTATTTGAAGCTTCCATACAAAAATTGTTAAGAAAGCTATCAACTCATAGCTGTTAGAACATGCCACGATCGAATTCGTTGAATTAAATGGACTAAACGGCCTTCTCAGCAGATATTATTAAAAATACTAATCAGTTTTGAGTTCGCTGGACATTTGTGAATAAGAATGGCTCTATTCCAGTTAATTAATCACAGTTTTAAAATATGCCTTTTTCGCGTAAAATATTGCCCGTCCGACCACTGTGAGGCCTGGAAAATTAAATTTAAAAACATATTTCGCTTTTTTCTAGCACGTCGAGATTTTTTTTATTGGTGACATAGTATATATTTTAGGAATTTTAGCAATTTGCATGAAAAGCCAAAAGTTAATAAATTTAGAATTGAACTTTTCTTTAAAAACCAACAGCGTTTGTTAAACACACCCATAAATAGACTAAGTAAATTAGAAAACTTATGTAATTTCGAAAATTGATAAGCGTTATTTTCTTAGTTAGTGTTACTCAAGTAGCACAAAAGTCAAAAATACACCAAAATATTTTGTGTATTTTTTACATCGGCGTGATATACATTTTCAATATAAAAAATATGCTATTTCTAAGCGCAGTTTTTGAACAGTTTATTTCGATTCAGTGTAAAAGTTATACCGCTTTTTCGTGCATTATTTACACATACCGTCAATTTTTTTTACTGATTTTCGGCATATATATTATGCCAGTGGTATACAAGCTTTCTTGTTTCTGGAACATAATATAAACTCCGTTGGTGTAAAATACGTATTGGTATTGGCTCAAATCATACACCATAATGGTAAAGAATTTACATCATATTCTAGCATAAATATATTTTCATGCTTGGTCCACATAGCTCCACGTTAACAAATGTCATTAAAATTATTCAGGCGACATTCTGAG
>NW_016157964.1:175165-177860 GCF_001687245.7 Rhagoletis zephyria
GAAATACGCTTATGATAAAATTTTGGAAAATGGGCGTGGCACCGCCCACTTATGATCACATATATGTATCTCGCTAACCGTTCTAGCAATTTGAACCAAACTCGGTATGGTTATTGTGCTTGCCAAATAAAAGCAAAACGTTGCAAATTATTGAAATCGGACTAAAATGACGGCCGCTTTTCATATAACGGTAAATTTAAGAAATGCTTGAAACTTCAATAATTCGAAATTTAAGGACGCTAATTTACTTAAAATTTATACACCCCGGCTTATCGTGTAGCGGTAGCTTTCGGAAAGATGGAAAACATATATTTAATAATTGCGCCGGGTATTTAATGTTCGGCTCCGCCCGAACTTAGACTTTCTTACTTGTTTGTACATAACATAGGCGAACGCTGATTTGATTTCTTCTTTTCGTACGCGAACGTTAACAAAACATGTTGAAATGTATACGTTCGCGTTTGCGTTCGAATAATGGACGTGTGGTAGGCGCTTAAACTTCTGTCAACTGTGTTCATTTGGCAAGAAACATTTTTGATACCAAATTCTCAAACTGAATTGTGTCTAGGGCAAAATAAATACACCGTTCTTGGCTTGGTAAATATTTTTGTACCAAACTCAAGAATCTGTGTAAGTTTTCAACAACGACCATATTTTCAATGTAAGGCTAAGTTCACAACCTAGAGTAATAGCGTTATGCGATGCAATGGAAATCGCTCAATCCAAAGAAACTTCTTCGCCAGCATAATCGCTGGCGATTAAAAAGTAGCTAGTGTTTAAATTGCAGCAAAATTATACACGACTAATTTTTTATAATAGGGGAGTTTACGATGAGTAGCATTTTAGATTTAAAGTTGCTACGTACCAATCTAGCACATATTTTGATGTTGGGAAAGCAACAAAACGTGTGATACATTGCTACGTAGGGATTCCCCTAATATATTTTTTTTGTTTCCACAACCCTTTGACAATTTATACCGAAACTTAAGCATATTGTATTGTTTATAATAGCAGTAGAAGAGATGTTTAATTTATTTTATAAATATGTACATATGTATATTTTTTATTTATTTGGGCTTTAAGTATGAGAGAAAGCTTTTTTTAACAAACTGCATAATTTCTATTTGCTTGCACAGCGATAAACACCAAAGACTGTGTAAATGTTGGTTAGAAGCGATTTTTATGTATTCTCGCTACGCTAATACGTTAGGTTGTAAACTTAGCCTAATACTGAAACTCAGCTGGACGCCATATTAAAGCTGTATGACTATTATTAAACTAATTTAACAATTTCATTATGTACATTGGCTCAACTATGCCACTTTATGTGTATTTTCGAACCTTTTTTAAACAGCGCATCTCTTAAAAATTTAATAATGGCGAAAAATTCATTGCTTTCAAAATATAAGTTTTCCCAGATTTATTTAAAAATCTTCAAATCCTTATAAATTTTGAGGCGCACGAGTTTTAGAGGGGGTAGTACCGAAATTCACTCGACAGAATGAACCTCGTTTTTAAATTAGGAACTCACATTCATATATATTCGCGATTTTCTTGCCCGCATATTACGAAAAGGAATGCTGAGATTTATAAAAAGAATTCCAAGTCGCGCAGATTAAAAAAGAGCTTCGGTGTAAATTTTATGTCTGAGTTAATTTTAAATTTGATTAGTAGTAAATTTTATTCCTCGAATCCTTTTGTACTCTTCACACTTGAAAAAAATGGCGCATTTTAGGAGCAGGTGTAGTTTTCGTACTAATCTCAATGAATAAATAGTACCAAAATGTTAGAGGTAGAATTTTGATTTGAAAGAAATACTGGTGGAATAACAGTGTGCTACTTGAGTAGTTTCTTAGCGCATTAGTAGGTTCGAAATTACTTAAGCTTTTCTGATTTAATTAGTCTATTTATGGGTATTTTTAACTAACGCTGATGGTTTTTAAATAAAAATTCAATTACAAATTAATTAATTTTTGGCTTTTCATGTTAATTGCTAAAATTCGTAAAATATATACATATGTCATAAATAAAAAAAAATTTCGACATGCTAGAAAAAAAAGTTGTATTTTAATTTCACATACCTAGATGTTCAAAAAGTTACATAATTACTGCAAGGGGGAAACAAAATTTAAATATTTATTTTTGGTCAGGAGAAACGTCACGGACAAGAGATGAAAAACATTAAACTCCGCTAAGCAAAAACCCGTAGTTGATGTATTTTTTTTTTTTAAATTTCATGAAAATCATACTAATATGCATGCTTACATATCTTCGGCTTTCCGTATCGTCTCGTTGTTGCGATATTCTGTGACCCACGCTTCAAAACTCTTTTTTTATGACATCAATATAGCTTAAAGCTGAGCAAAGCTTTTTTTGAAGAGGGAGCAATTTGGCAATGCTTGAGGAATCGTGGTAAGCAGTGCGCGCTTCCACTCCGCAGAGCCTGAGTTCAAACCAAGCGGTGGAATTCTAACAATCGCCACGGTGCATGGTAGCATGAGTTGCATATAACTACGTGTTGCATGTTTGTTAGGCGCGCCTGCTATTCTTTTGTAGATTTTTGAGTTTGGTTCAAATTGCTAGAACGGTTAGCGAGAAAATTGATGGTTGCAACAATTTTTTACCAAGAAATACGCTTATGATACAATTTTGGAAAATGGGCGTGGCACCGCCCACTTATGATCACATATATGTA
>NW_016157965.1:0-4210 GCF_001687245.7 Rhagoletis zephyria
TTCTTAAGCTATATAACCGAGCTACCAATGGGCACTCATACAAGTTCCCTCTTCTACTTGACCTTGACGTACGTCAAAGGGAACATGGTCCTTTTAATAATTTTTTTTTTCTGTGCTTGAAGTACCTGCATTGGTCTCTTTCTTTATTATGATTTTTTTGGACCAATCTTAAAAAAAACTACTAGATACAAAAGAAGAAAGTGTGCACTGTAATTCTTAACCAAATTTTCGTGATTTGCTTTTGATGTTACATATGTGTGTTCCTATGGAATAGTAGCTTATGTCGACAAGCTGGCTTTAGTATAATGCGGCATTCCTCTTTGAGGAATTTATTTTCAGCAAACATTTTAAACCCCGNCAACGACAAGGAATTTTTTGATGGACCTAATAAGAATATTGAATTGCTAGTATCGGAACTATTTCTTGCACGTTTATTTGCCAAAAGTTCTTCAACGGCTCGGCGCCAGTGAGTCACTCGCAATCGTATGCCGCGAATGCCGCATTATACTAAAGCCAGCCTTCCGACGTAAGCTACTATTCCATATGAACACAGATATATTCCTTTTAATGATTTAAAATGGGTCTCTTTGAGGAATTTATTTTCAGCAAACATTTTAAACCCCGTAATTTTGTTTACTTGTCGGGCAATATTTTTTTCATAGGGATATATATTGAATCCTTGGCTAAAAACTTCTGTGGCAAAACTGTCCCTTCTCAGCTATTTCAAGTCAAAGAGTAAGCTCCTTCAATAGGGATTTACAACAGAAATGATAAACGTCTGGCTATAACGATAATCGATGCTCAAATAAATAAAAAGCTATAGGTCTTACCTTTAATTAGATAAGAATTACGTAACTATCCGAGATTCAAACACTTATAAAAAAAGCGGGGTGCTTTTTTAAAAAAATAACAATATTCTGATCCTATTCGGCTGGCAGCCACGAAACAGAACAGAAACAATTGAAAACAGAATTTTGTTCAAAAATTATTTATTTTCCATATCCACCTATTTAATTTCAATTTCAATTTATTACAATTTGAAGCATTAGTACAATAAGGTTTACAAACATCTTTAGCTCGCAGAAGAAAGTATTAAAAATGAATTATAAAAACTAAAATCGAAAATTGCTGATGAAGTTACAGATTCCCCAAATTCTGAAACAGCCAAAGAAATGAGAATGAAGAATTCTTTTTATAAAGCTTTAGAAAAACCTGACATACGATCTCACCATTATGCCAGATTCTAATTGTTTCTTATATATACTTGACATCCGCATTCGCATCCGCATCCGCGGATGTTAGCTGTTAGATATTCGCATCCACGGATGTCTAAAATTTCACATTCGCAACATCCCTAGTTCAAACGTCTACCAAACACCCTGTATTAACTAATACTACAGACAACAAATTAATAGACGAAATATTTTTTTACTCCTCTCTGCCACTTTCAACAAAAACTTATGCGTTTTGACTTGGTTCATGCAAAAGACTGATAACTTCTTCGAAAATGGAATATGGGTCGTCTCATACTGGATATAACAGTATCATATGTTATAATTAACATGTGAAATAAAACTTCGTTAGATTCCTTCCTGGTAATTTTTCGAGTGTTATGCTCGCGATACTATCTGAAATCCTTGTTGCGAGCCTCCTGGGCTTCCTCAGGAAAATGCCCTACTGCCAAATGCATACCAAAGGCAACAAATACCAAATGTCATGAAAATTTAGTAATTTTTGAAATTCTTGGGCGCCATATTGGATACAGAAGAATGACCAATGTGTCCAGTAAGGAAGAAAATATTTCTTGAAAAATAAGCAGCGTTTTTAATAAGAAAGCTATCAACTCATAACTGTTAGAACAAGCCACGATCGAATTCGTTAAATTAAATGGATTCAACGGCTTGCTCAACACATAAATATTATTAAAAATACTAACCAGCTTTGAGTTCGCTGGTAATTTCCGAATAAGAATGGCTTTACTCCTGTTAATTTATCACAGTTTAAATATAGGCTTTTTCGCGTAAAACATGCCTTATCCGACCACTGTATGGGGTCTAGTAGAAAATCCGCATATTAAAAATACCAGTTGATTGCATGGAAAAAATATAGTTGGCTGACTAGTTGGGCATGCGTTTCATACTAGTTGTGAGGTAGTTTGCAACTGGTACATTTGACTACAGGGATTGTGCGCATGTGTACTATGTATGTATGTATGTATGTGTACAATGCCGTTGCACGTGCGCACAATTGCTACTTTCTATTGCTATACTTATTGGCCTTACAATCGTTACCACATGCTGTGTGCATGCGCATTTTAAATGTGTGCGCTATGAATGCGCGTAACTAATCTTATGACTTGTGCAACAAGACTTAACATATTGCCCACGTTGAAGGTATTTACTTTCAAAAACGGTAAAATATATCTTATTCAATTAGGAGTTGTGAGGAATCCACTCAATATTCAACCTAACTGTACCTATTTTGATGTACTTATTTATCCGTATAAACTGTTTTACTATATAAGGGCAAGAGCAGCGGGAAGATATCGTATTGAGAGGCCACATAGCGATACGATAATGATCCAAGATGATATATTCCAGCTGTAGTGCATCAGGTGAAGCAAAGCGATGTCTTCTGAGAAATCAAAAATGGCTGGTGGCCGTGGAATGCCCAGGATCAAGTATGTCAACATAGTCCCTTTTACAGTAATCTGCTTCAGGGGCGGTAAACTACTGCTCATATTAATTGGGGGCACATTGTACTGACTGTTGGGCTTTGTGTGTCCAAACAATTACTATCACGGTTGTTAAGTGGCAGCCAGGTTGCAGTTTTATAATGCCTTGCTCAACTAAAATATGTGCTGTATAAATGTTGCCGCGGCTGACTTCTGCCTTTGTGTTTCAGGGACGGAGTATAGCCAGCTATTTGAGGATTTAAGCTGCAGCCAGAATTCTTGTAGAGGCATTATATTCACCACAATTGCTAATGGCAATTACGTCGAATTAGTTAATAGCTCCAGTTCGCACGAATGGTGTTTTAATACATTGTAGAGTGGTCAGATTTGGAGAAATAGCGTGATTCTTCTCATTTTCTGGAAATACGGATATTTAATATCTGTCAGGCTGCTATACATTCATTTTCCTTATTTACTACCAGATATTCATAAGCGAGTTTAAAGCTCACGAAGTAGCCGTCGTGCAGAATCGGATAACTGGTCAATGCAAATAACTGTAGCTGTTGCCTTTGCATAAGTGGTATTTGAATTTGCACTTAAAAAAAGCCTTGGTTTATAGTGGCTGTGACCCGTGATATGTTTGATAGCTCAAACGGATTGGTATCTGGCAATTGCAACTCATTTAAATTTGCCGTAATTATTGCTATTTGGGTTTGGAATCTGTGGATGGGTAGAATGCTTTTCAAGAAATTTCCTTTTGAATTCCAAATCAAATCCGTAATAACTCCTTGCAGTTGGTTTATTAACTCTATTGCTATGTTAATGATTGCTATATAATTTTGACAGCCTTCCATTACTAAGTCATTTTCAGCCGCTTTCTTTATTATCTGTATGGAATAAGATATTTGGTTAAAGTTATATCAAATAACTTGATTTTGTTTCTTCAAAACTTCTTATGTCTTCAATGGAGGATTGATTCTGGTATAGCTTAAGCAAGTATTCTTCATTTTTAAGGGTCCTTTTTTATTGTCTCAACCAATTCATTTGCGTGTTCTTCGTCCATTAGACCAAACAGTGAATGATACACGCTTCCAATGAATGGCAGTATAGTTCAGATGCCCTATTTCTTCCGTTAAATCTCATAATCGCATCCTTTTGGTTGACTTCTTTAATGCGCTGAATGACCTGACTAGATAAGGTATCAACCACCCTTTGAGAATCTGAGTCGCCCTTTTCCAGTAGTTTGGCAAATTTTTGTAGAGCCGAGGGTGTTCCCATCAGAAATCCGCTATGTTCACGTGGATGATAATGTCCCATGATGTTTTCGTCAAACCCAAACTGTCTTGCCTTTCTATTAATATCCCTGACTTTTCCCTAAAATTTCTATAATTACTTGACAATTGTAGAGTGGTAATACAAATAAAAAAGTTAACATCGTCATTAGAAATTTTTTATTTTTATACCTTACATGCCTTATGGTAGCGATGGGCATAATGTGCACATACGGACAAAATGCCCAAACGTGGAAACCGCGGG
>NW_016157965.1:9248-13706 GCF_001687245.7 Rhagoletis zephyria
ATCATCTGCATACGCCAGCAGCATCGTTCTTTTGCCATATATGGTACCGCTGCAATTCAGATTGGCAGCTTGGCAGCCATACATACGGTGGTAAAAAAATTTTAGCCGAAACACTTTTTGCCAAGTTCTAACGTATTATTTTTGTTGTTACTGAACTTTTGTTATTTTTTTATAAAAATATAGTTCTGTCTCTAACAAGACCCGTGTAAATCCAAGTTTCCAAATTTGTGCCATATTAAAAAAAAAATTCAACAAACTTTCGTACAAATTTCGAACTTTTTAAAGATTCTAAAAAATCAATCGAAATTTTTAGCCATTTGAAACTTGTACTTTATTCTACTAGAATTCAATGGGATACAAAACTGCATACTCAGAAATTAATTAAAAACTTCGAAATTTTACTGATTTTTTATTAACCCTTATCCTGTGTTCATAAAAAGAAACGTGCGTGACGTTAATGGGTCAATATTGCCCAATATGTGAAAGAAAATATTTTGATTATAATTCAAGTTNTTTTACTGATTTTTTATTAAATTGCATAAATTTTTAAGGCAGTGTCACTCGATTGGTACCTTTGTTCAGATTTGTACATTTTTATATTGGGCTATTGGTAAAAAAGGGAATTTTTTTTTTTGTAGTCAAAAGATTGGTACATTACATCGATGTTCTATTATTATTTGAAATTAAACTTGCATTTATACAGACGTTTTTAAAGAATGACATATAAAAAAACTAACCAAAATTAAATAACAGCAAAATAATATTTTAAAACTTGTGAAAATTTGGTGCGGCTATAATTTGTTCGACTAATAAACTAAAAAAAATTACTGTACATAAGTTTACTATGATTACTCGGCCGTACTATTATAGTAGCCCAATGCCACTAAGCGCATTTTAAAATTTTCAGGCAATAGCCTCATGCGATTATCGATGATATTTTTTGTTGTTTGTGTGAAATATTTTATTTTTATCAGTATTTTTCTTTTAATCAAAATATGTTGAACTAAAAGTGAAACTAAAAACACAAGTTTGCCTCTTCAATATTTTGCCCCCTAAAATTTTGTATCTCCTCATTTAGAGCAGAGATTCTGCTTGCAATGTTTTGTTTGATTTGCATTAACCGTAGAAGCCCCATAGAATTTGATGTGATAACTTTTGATTTTGAAATTTTAGCAAAAGTCATTCTAAACAATTTGTTAGATTGAAAACGAAAAACGTGCTGCGCATGCAATACAAAACATTAGATTTAATTGACAATAGTGGAACTACATAACATAGACCTAAAACTTCTACAGCGCAAGTACAAGTTTGAGATCGATTTGGAGCGATCGATTTTCATATACTCACGTACATACATATATTATTTTTCATATCAATTCAAGTCTATTACATGCCCCCCACGCTTTTCATTTTCAATCTCATAAATTGTTTATAATGACTTTTGCTAAAATTCCAAAATGAAAAGTTATCAAACCAAATTCTATTTATATTATTTTTCACTTTTTGGTCCATTTATGAAAGCGTGGTATATTAACAAGTATATTTATTTTATTTATTTTCAACTTTTTATTTTATTTTATTTATTTTACAATAGATGTTAAAATATTTCAACGATATTAATAGATTGGTGCTTACGCATATGTTAGTATTTAGCCGTGCTTCTCCTCTGATTTGTGGTGCGCGGCTTGATGTTTTCACACAAAGGAGAGGGATGTACAGTTTTACGCCGACTCCGAACGGCGATTGTATTTTTATGAAATGCTGTTTTTCATGGCAGAAATTCATTCGGAGGTATGCTATTGCCTGCCGAAGAGCGACCGCTACCCAAAAATATCGCTACGAGAAATAGCGAGACACGTTGGTGATGACCCCGTGATGCCAACCCCCCAGCCAAGGCAGGCATTTCTGGAGCGACCACCAGCGCGCTAGGATCAGCATCGACGAGAAGTACCGTATAATACGGCAATGAGAACCCCACCCCCGCAATATCTGCGACTTAAACTTTTAATACCGGCAACACATGCAGGAGGTTCGCCCGAAGGTGCCTTAACCCACAGAAGCTATTCTGTTGGAAATGGCTCAGTAACCATAGAGTACTGCCGGCGACGTCAGGGAAACGAAAGAGGGCTTCAACAGGGAACACGCGCGATGAAGCCCTCAAGTATAGCGCCAAACAGCCAGTAATTTTTAGACAGGAACACGGCCGCTACTACGTCCTAGTCTCATTGGGTGGAGAGCCCGCGGAAGCCGTCGTGGATACAGATGCTTCGAGGAGTTTCGTGTCCTTTAGCTTGGCGGGACGCATCCACTCAATATTAAACCTAACTGTACCTATTTTGATGTACTTATTTATCCGTATAAACTGTTTTACTATATAAGGGCAAGAGCAGCGGGATGATATCGTATTGAGAGGCCACATAGCGATACGATAATCATCCAAGATGATATATCCAGCTGTAGTGCATCAGGTGAAGCAAAGCGATGTCTTCTGAGAAATCAAAAATGGCTGGTGGCCGTGGAATGCCCAGGATCAAGTATGTCAACATAGTTCCTTTTACAGTAATCTGCTTCAGGGGCGGTAAACTACTGCTCATATTAATTGGGGGCACATTGTACTGACTGTTGGGCTTTGTGTGTCCAAACAATTACTATCACGGTTGTTAAGTGGCAGCCAGGTTGCAGTTTTACAATGCCTTGCTCAACTAAAATATGTGCCGCATAAATGTTGCCGCGGCTGACTTCTGCCTTTGTGTTTCAGGGACGGAGTATAGCCAGCTATTTGAGGATTTAAGCTGCAGCCAGAATTCTTGCAGAGGCATTATATTCACCACAATTGCTAATGGCAATTACGTCGAATTAGTTAATAGCTCCAGTTCGCACGAATGGTGTTTTAATACATTGTAGAGTGGTCAGATTTGGATAAATAGCGTGATTCTTCTCATTTTCTGGAAATACGAATATTTAATATCTGTCAGGCTGCTATACATTCATTTTCCTTATTTACTACCAGATATTCATAAGCGAGTTTAAAGCTCACGAAGTAGCCGTCGTGCAGAATCGGATAACTGGTCAATGCAAATAACTGTAGCTGTTGCCTTTGCATAAGTGGTATTTGAATTTGCACTTAAAAAAAGCCTTGGTTTATAGTGGCTGTGACCCGTGATATGTTTGATAGCTCAAACGGATTGGTATCTGGCAATTGCAACTCATTTAAATTTGCCGTAATTATTGCTATTTGGGTTTGGAATCTGTGGATGGGTAGAATGCTTTTCAAGAAATTTCCTTTTGAATTCCAAATCAAATCCGTAATAACTCCTTGCAGTTGGTTTATTAACTCTATTGCTATGTTAATGATTGCTATATAATTTTGACAGCCTTCCATTACTAAGTCATTTTCAGCCGCTTTCTTTATTATCTGTATGGAATAAGATATTTGGTTAAAGTTATATCAAATAACTTGATTTTGTTTCTTCAAAACCTCTTATGTCTTCAATGGAGGATTGATTCTGGTATAGCTTAAGCAAGTATTCTTCATTTTTAAGGGTCCTTTTTTATTGTCTCAACCAATTCATTTGCGTGTTCTTCATCCATTAGACCAAACAGTGAATGATACACGCTTCCAATGAATGGCAGTATAGTTCAGATGCCCTATTTCTTCCGTTAAATCTCATAATCGCATCCTTTTGGTTGACTTCTTTAATGCGCTGAATGACCTGACTAGATAAGGTCTCAACCACCCTTTGAGAATCTGAGTCGCCCTTTTCCAGTAGTTTGGCAAATTTTTGTAGAGCCGAGGGTGTTCCCATCAGAAATCCGCTATGTTCACGTGGATGATAATGTCCCATGATGTTTTCGTCAAACCCAAACTGTCTTGCCTTTCTATTAATATCCCTGACTTTTCCCTAAAATTTCTATAATTACTTGACAATTGTAGAGTGGTAATACAAATAAAAAAGTTAACATCGTCATTAGAAATTTTTTATTTTTATGCCTTACATGCCTTATGGTAGCGATGGGCATAATGTGCACATACGGACAAAATGCCCAAACGTGGAAACCGCGGGAAAATGTGCAAACCGTTGGGTAGATGAGGTGAGGTAATTATGCACGGGGGCGAAACAGAAAATTTTGCGCGAATTGCATCTGTATGTGTGCTCGGAATGAGAGAACAAGTGTATGTGAGTACTCACGAATGTGTGACCCCATGGCTGCCAACTTTCCTAAAAGCACCAAAACTTGGGACAAATCAAAACATCATACATATTTATGTGTATAAAAAGATTTTCGTATCCAGAATAAAATGCACTAAATAAGCACTGGACATGGCGGGAAAGGTATTCCTATAGTATTATATAGTTGTCGAATATTTTTAGGTATCTTCGGCTCAGATAACATGAAAAAAGCTGCATGTATGCATATCTATATATTCTTGATGATGATTTTGACGATGCAAATAAA
>NW_016157965.1:13731-22008 GCF_001687245.7 Rhagoletis zephyria
TTGAATTCTAGTAGAATAAAGTACAAGTTTCAAATGGCTAAAAATTTCGATTGATTTTTTAGAATCTTTAAAAAGTTCGAAATTTGTACGAAAGTTTGTTGAATTTTTTTTTTAATATGGCACAAATTTGGAAACTTGGAATTACACGGGTCTTGTTAACGACAGAACTATATTTTTATAAAAAAATAACAAAAGTTCAGTAACAACAAAAATAATACGTTAGAACTTGGCAAAAAGTGTTTCGGCTACAATTTTTTTACCACCGTATGTATGGCTGCCAAGCTGCCAATCTGAATTGCAGCGGTACCATATATGGCAAAAGAACGATGCTGCTGACGTATGCAGATGATGTCGATATCGTAGGTTTGAAATAAAGAGACGTAACCGCAGCATTTTCCAGTTTAGAAAAAGAAGCTAAAGAGGTTGGTCTAGCGGTGAACGAGGGCAAGACAAAGGACCTCCTGGCAACATATAAAGAGTCCACGCGTTTCGGGACATATATCACTGTTGGCAGATATAGCTTTAAAGTAGTGAAGGACTCTGTCTACCTTGGATCCCGCATAAACACCACAAACAACGTCAGCCTGGAGATCAAGCGAAGAATAACTCTTGCCAACAGGTGCTACTTTGGGCTCGGTAGGCAATTGAAAAGCAGAGCCCTATCTCGACGAACGAAAATCATGCTCCACAATCTCTCATCATACACGTCCTTTTATATGGCGCAGAAACTTGGACGATGTTGAACAAAGATGAAAAGGCTTTGGGGCCTTTCGAGAGAACTATTCTGCGCAAGATCTACGGCCCTGTTTTCGTGGATGACGGGTATCGGAGAAGATGGAATGACGAACTGTATGAGCTTTTTAACGACATGGACATAAATAAGCGCATAAAAATACAGCGATTGCGCTGGCTTAGACATGTTGTACGCATGGATGACGAAGCTCCGGTGAAAAGATCCTCCGACTCCGCACCCATGGGTGAACAACGAAAGCAAGGGCGCCCGCGAATGCAAAGAAAGAACCAAGTGCAGGAGGAGCTGTCTGCGCTCCGGATAACCAATTGGCTCAAATGCGCACAGGAGAGAGGCAATTAGAAACAAAGTCGCAAAGGCCACAAGGTAACTTACCCCAATGGAGTTTAGTTTTCCTTAAGGAAAAAAATCTTCCAACAATGACTTTGAGAAGGGGCGGGGTTGAGAACCTCATCATCGGAAAAGATGGAAATGCAGGATGGTAGCCGTAAAGACCAGCACTGGAATGGCAAAAAGATCAATAACCACTGGTTGTCCTTTTCCTATGGAAACGGGAAGAAATATAAGTATAAATGAGGAGTCCCATAAGGTAGGGATGTGCGGCAGAACAGCTCGCGCGCAGCAGCGCGGGCAAGCAGGTGCTTGATGCGGCGTAAAAATTTTAAATCGAAAGGGTAAGCAATAGCCGTGTACGTGTATTAACCCATTTTATGCAATGTATTTTGCCAAAGGCTATTATATTCACTTCTTTGTTTATATAGGAACAATTTCTAACTATATTTGTAGTCTATTTATTAAAAATAATTCAACATCATGAAATGCGGACCAATTTAATTTTTTTTTTATTAATAAATCAATAAAGTTTAAATTGATTATACATATGTAAAAAATAGTATGTGCTTGTAAGAAATCTGGTATCACTAACTTATAACGAATGTCAGAAAACACTTCAGAAGTGTATTAGGCAACTCTGCTCTTCTTAACTCGTGTACTAGCTCTCTTCCGTTCCACTGTTCTTCCGGTCAAGTCAAGTTTAATTAATATCATTTTCCATTTTGCTATTTGTTACTTTTACTCATTAATAAAATATCCTGAATTATTATCGATCGGGTTTTACTTCACAAAAACCTTTCACTGGCGACGAGAACATGGAGGCGAGCGAATTACAAAGCGTGCTTAAGCAGTTTCAAGAATCAAATAAAGATTTCTTAACAAAAATTCTTGAACAAAATGTTGCAACTATAAGTCAAATTTTTAATAAGGAGCCTCAGACAAAAGGCATATTCAACTTTAGAAAGTTTGATAAAAATATCGAAAAGTGGTCAATATACGTACAACAGATGGAGCACCACTTCGTGGCAAATGGAGTGTCCGACGAAAGCCTAAAGCGTGCATGTTTTCTCTCTTGGATTGGCACCGAGGCTTATGAGTTATTGCAAAAACTATGCGATAACGATATCACCCAAAAATCCCTCAGCGATTTAAAGGCAAAATTCGACCAACATTTTATAGAAAAGCAGCATGTACTATCAGCACGTTTTAAATTTTATTCTATGCGCATGAAAAACAATCAAAAATACGCGGAGTGGGTTGCAGAGCTACGAGGGGCAGCCAAAGAATGTTTATTCGAGTGCACAAAGGCAAACTGCCACGAAACTTTCGTAGAGAACAGCATACGCGATATGATTATCATGCATACTCCTCATGATAAAGTGCGGAGTGCAGCATTACAAAAGCCGAACCCAACTCTTGATGAAGTTCTACAAATAGCAACAGTGTACGAAGCAACAGTGAAAACTTGCTTAGAAATAAAAGGCGAAATAAAAGGTGAGGAAAGTGATGCGACAGTCAACGCTGTCCGCTGGACGAAAAATTCTAAAAATAACCCAAAGCATAAAGGCAGTAAGCAGGTAAATAAATCAGCTATAACAAAATCATGCCCTGGTTGCGGCACTTCTCACACTAGGTCACAGTGCTATCATTACAAAAACAAAACCAAATGTCGTTTGTGTCAAAAGAATGGGCACATAGCTACTGTTTGCCGAACAGTTGCTGCGCCAACAGAAAAGCAACGAAACAGCGTGCAAAATAAACGCGACGAAAAGGTAAACACAGTTGACACTTTTACATTCGAGAACATTGGTTTGTTAGATATTGTAAACAATGAAAAGCAATGTGAAGTTAAATTATCTACTGATGTTAATAACCGGTTTGCCAAATATTTATTAAACATTATGGTGAATAGGAATCAAGTGCAGTTCCAGGTGGATACGGGCGCATCATGTTCGCTTATTGGACTACATACATACGAACAGCTTGGCAAACCGGCGTGCGAAAATACCAACAAAATATTGAAAGCTTACGGGGGAGGTTTGATTAAATTGAAGGGTGCTATTAAGGTCAATGTTGAGTGGAACGGTGACACCAAAGACATGCAGCTACTCGTGGTAGATTCACACCAGGCTTCAAATATTCTAGGACTAGATTGGTTTGAAACATTAAAATTCGAACTAAATACTAACGAGAAAATTCAGTCTATTTCAACTATGCAAAGCCACACGTCGCGGGATGCTTTATCAGCTTCTTTAAAGGAATGCAGCCAGCAGTATGCTGATATATTCTCTTCAGCAGGGGGTCCTTGTAAAACGTTTAAAGCTAATATTAGGTTGAAACCTAACGCAGTACCTAAATTTTATAGACCTTATAATGTGCCGTTTGCATTACATGCAGACGTACGTGCAGAAATAGAACGACTTGTAAATAACAAAGTGCTAAAGCCAATAAGCACAAGCGAATGGGCTGCACCTATTGTGGTGGTGAAAAAACCAAACGGGAAGCTCCGAATCTGTGCAGATTTTAAAGTGGGTGTTAATCCTCAAATTGAAATCGATCGATACCCAATTCCACGTATCGAAGAACTTTTTCATAAACTAAAAGGAGGGCAGTGCTTTACAAAAATCGACTTGAGTGAAGCATATTTGCAAATAGAGCTGGCCGAAACGTCAAAACAGTTTATGGTTATAACGACTCCTTTTGGGTTGTTTCAATTTCAAAGAATGCCATTTGGCATTTCAAGCGCCCCAGGGTTATTTCAAAAATTTATGGAGGAAGTAATCGTTGATATTCCCCATTGCGCCGTTTACCTCGACGATATAATTGTGTCAGGTCAAAATGATGACGAACACATAACCAATGTCAATATGGTTTTTCAACGCTTGCGGCACCACGGGTTACAATGTAAATTAGATAAATGTAGTTTCGCACAAAAGCAAATAGAATACGTGGGCCACATTATAGACGATAAGGGTATCCAACCTTCAGAAAAGCGTGTCGATGCGATCAAAAATATGCCTAGACCACAAAACGTGACCGAAGTAGAGGCATTTATTGGCAAAGTAAACTATTATAATAAATTTATTGATAGTTTTTCAACAATTGCAGCGCCGTTAAATAGGCTGCGAAGAAAAAGTTCTGTATTTCAGTGGGGAAAAGAAGAGGAGAGTGCCTTCCAATCTCTTAAGAACTCGATCGTTGAAGCTACTCGACTAGTTCATTACGACGACAATCTACCTATCATACTCGCCGTGGATGCATCCAAGCTGGGTGTTGGCGCGGTCTTATCGCATCGTTTCAAGAATGGTGAGGAAAAGCCAATCGCACACGCATCGAAGACACTAAACAGCAGTCAGATAAATTATTCACAGGTGGAAAAAGAGGCTTTGGCCATTATCTACGGCGTAACTAAATTCCACCAATATCTCTACGGGAGAAAATTCGAGCTTTTCACTGATCATCAAGCACTTACAACGTTGTTTAATCCCGCAAAAAGGCTACCGGTTATGGCATTACACCGTATACAACGTTGGGCTATTGTACTTCAAGCATACAACTATACAATCCGATATAAGAAATCTTTTCAAAACGCTAATGCAGATGCGCTCTCGAGATTGCCATGTGGTGAGGACCCTGAATTTGACAAAGGGGAAAATAGTGTTTTTAGCATCGATGTAAACTATGAAGCCGCTGTCAATAGCTTTCCAATAACGGATCACGTTATTAAACAAATGACTGAAGAGGATGAAACTTTGAAGCTGGTGCTCAAATATGTGCTTGACGGATGGCCTCAGCATGCGATTCCAAAAAGCCTTCTGTCATACTTCAATCGAAACCTGTGCTTATCAGTACAGAATGGCGTACTACTGTTGCATACCGACTACACTCGAGTTATCATACCTAAACAACTTCAAGGCAGGGTATTAACGATGCTCCATGACGGACACTGGGGCAAAAGCCGCATGAAAGAGATGGCTAGACGGTATGTTTGGTTTCCTACGATCGAAAAAGAAATTGAAAAAATATATGACAACTGCTCTATATGTCAATCGACTGCATCGTTGCCTAAACGCGAATTTTCAAAATGGCCGGAAGCAACACAGCCATGGGAGCGAATACATTTGGACTTCGCAGGCCCATTTTATAACCGCATGTGGTTGATTATTGTGGATTCATATTCTAAGTTTCCTTATGTAATTGAGCTATCGGCAGCAACTACAACAACGACCGTAGCCGCTCTTCAGAAAATTATTTCCGTCGAAGGGCTTCCGTGCACCATTGTTACGGACAATGGAACGCAATTTACCTCGCACGAGTTTCAACAATTCTGCAAACGGAACTCTATCCAACATCTTACAACTGCACCATTCCATCCTGCCTCAAATGGGTTAGCAGAAAGGTTCGTGCGAACTTTTAAAGAAGCTTTTGTGAAAATAATGAAAACAGAGCATCAGACCGAGCGTGCTTTGTACAAGTATCTTACCACTTTTCGAACCACACCTAATCCGGTCTCTGGCAAGTCGCCAGCAGAGCTACTTCATGGTCGCCAACCACGAACAATACTAGCGGCCATGTTCCCAACGTCGGCTCAGCGCCAAAAGTCAGAAAGTAAATTTGTATCCGGTGCACGAGTTTGGGCTCGAAGCTATGCAGGGCCATCACGTTGGGTTGAAGGAAAAATACAACAGATACTGGGTAAAAAGATGTATAGTGTACAGACAAATCGAGGGTTGTGGAGGCGTCACCAAAATCAGTTGCGACTACAAAAATATAATACGTCAGATCCGAAACTAGATACCGACAATATCGAAATTGAGTTGCCGGCAGATAACCATGCAACACCTAAGCGACCGCCTGCCACAGCCAACGAAACACAATCATCCAAACGTTCACCGGAGCTAGAACAATCAACACCTAACGCAGGGTCAGTACTACCCCGGCGTTCCAAACGAGTCCGGAAGCAGACTGAGCGTTTCAATCAAGTTTGACTACAATAATTTTATAATTGAACTTTTTGAATATATTATATTACATTAATTAAGTGCAGGGGAATGTAAGAAATCTGGTATCACTAACTTATAACGAATGTCAGAAAACACTTCAGAAGTGTATTAGGCAACTCTGCTCTTCTTAACTCGTGTACTAGCTCTCTTCCGTTCCACTGTTCTTCCGGTCAAGTCAAGTTTAATTAATATCATTTTCCATTTTGCTATTTGTTACTTTTACTCATTAATAAAATATCCTGAATTATTATCGATCGGGTTTTACTTCACAAAAACCTTTCAGTGCTAATTCATACTGGCGAACAATAACGTGTTAACGATCTTGCTTGCGCATGTGTTCGAAAATAAGAGAGCCGAGCGTTGCTACTAGGCTCAGTCGGTAGAAAACGGTCATATAAAAAGGTTATTTTGCGCATGATTTTCCTTTTTTCCAAGCAAATTTCTAACGAAAAATTATCTGCGCATGAACAACCCCTCCCTTTGAAAATTGCTACCAACTGAACGCTGACAATGCAAAAGTGAATTACAAAACAGCTAATATGCGCGCAAGCAAGTCGGTACTCACCACCAGTGTTGCCATTCCTGTTTCTTCCGTCCCGCCAAATTAGTAAACAAAAATCGCTAGAATCCTGCTAAATCATCTAAATTCTGTAAACTCTTATGAAAAAAAGTTTCTTTTATAATTTAGCAGTTAAACTTTACTTGATAAAATTAGAGATCATATGTTTATAAAAAATCATCAGTTTTTAACAAAAACAAAATTGGAACTTCATTATATGGTTTTATAACCAGTTTTGGGATTTTGTGGCATTAAATAAAGTATAAAAATTGGTCATAAGAATGTCGTCTTCGTTTTCGTGACTGTTGAGCTCGTTGGAGTTTGTAAAATGTAGTCAATGCAAAATTTATTTGCACTTTTATGTCCATACCTGCAATTAAAAAAAAAAGCATTTGCACAAGTGCTGTCAAATTAAATATACACCTTTGATTTAATCAAAATGTATATACACACACTTTGTAGTCAAAAGATTGGTACATTACATCGATGTTCTATTATTATTTGAAATTAAACTTGCATTTATACAGACGTTTTTAAAGAATGACATATAAAAAAACTAACCAAAATTAAATAACAGCAAAATAATATTTTAAAACTTGTGAAAATTTGGTGCGGCTATAATTTGTTCGACTAATAAACTAAAAAATTACTGTACATAAGTTTACTATGATTACTCGGCCGTACTATTATAGTAGCCCAATGCCTCATGCGATTATCGATGATATTTTTTGTTGTTTGTGTGAAATATTTTATTTTTATCAGTATTTTTCTTTTAATCAAAATATGTTGAACTAAAAGTGAAACTAAAAAAAAAAGTTTGCCTCTTCAATATTTTGCCCCCTAAAATTTTTTATCTCCTCATTTAGAGCAGAGATTCTGCTTGCAATGTTTTGTTTGATTTGCATTAACCGTAGAAGCCCCATAGAATTTGTTGTGATAACTTTTGATTTTGAAATTTTAGCAAAAGTCATTCTAAACAATTCGTTAGATTGAAAACGAAAAACGTGCTGCGCATGCAATACAAAACATTAGANGTTTGCCTCTTCAATATTTTGCCCCCTAAAATTTTTTATCTCCTCATTTAGAGCAGAGATTCTGCTTGCAATGTTTTGTTTGATTTGCATTAACCGTAGAAGCCCCATAGAATTTGTTGTGATAACTTTTGATTTTGAAATTTTAGCAAAAGTCATTCTAAACAATTCGTTAGATTGAAAACGAAAAACGTGCTGCGCATGCAATACAAAACATTAGATTTAATTGACAATAGTGGAACTACATAACATAGACCTAAAACTTCTACAGCGCAAGTACAAGTTTGAGATCGATTTGGAGCGATCGATTTTCATATACTCACGTACATACATATATTATTTTTCATATCAATTCAAGTCTATTACATGCCCCCCACGCTTTTCATTTTCAATCTCATAAATTGTTTATAATGACTTTTGCTAAAATTCCAAAATGAAAAGTTATCAAACCAAATTCTATTTATATTATTTTTCACTTTTTGGTCCATTTATGAAAGCGTGGTATATTAACAAGTATATTTATTTTATTTATTTTCAACTTTTTATTTTATTTTATTTATTTTACAATAGATGTTAAAATATTTCAACGATATTAATAGA
>NW_016157965.1:26170-31118 GCF_001687245.7 Rhagoletis zephyria
TTGTAGTCAAAAGATTGGTACATTACATCGATGTTCTATTATTATTTGAAATTAAACTTGCATTTATACAGACGTTTTTAAAGAATGACATATAAAAAAACTAACCAAAATTAAATAACAGCAAAATAATATTTTAAAACTTGTGAAAATTTGGTGCGGCTATAATTTGTTCGACTAATAAACTAAAAAATTACTGTACATAAGTTTACTATGATTACTCGGCCGTACTATTATAGTAGCCCAATGCCTCATGCGATTATCGATGATATTTTTTGTTGTTTGTGTGAAATATTTTATTTTTATCAGTATTTTTCTTTTAATCAAAATATGTTGAACTAAAAGTGAAACTAAAAAAAAAAGTTTGCCTCTTCAATATTTTGCCCCCTAAAATTTTTTATCTCCTCATTTAGAGCAGAGATTCTGCTTGCAATGTTTTGTTTGATTTGCATTAACCGTAGAAGCCCCATAGAATTTGTTGTGATAACTTTTGATTTTGAAATTTTAGCAAAAGTCATTCTAAACAATTTGTTAGATTGAAAACGAAAAACGTGCTGCGCATGCAATACAAAACATTAGATTTAATTGACAATAGTGGAACTACATAACATAGACCTAAAACTTCTACAGCGCAAGTACAAGTTTGAGATCGATTTGGAGCGATCGATTTTCATATACTCACGTACATACATATATTATTTTTCATATCAATTCAAGTCTATTACATGCCCCCCACGCTTTTCATTTTCAATCTCATAAATTGTTTATAATGACTTTTGCTAAAATTCCAAAATGAAAAGTTATCAAACCAAATTCTATTTATATTATTTTTCACTTTTTGGTCCATTTATAAAAGCGTGGTATATTAACAAGTATATTTATTTTATTTATTTTCAACTTTTTATTTTATTTTATTTATTTTACAATAGATGTTAAAATATTTCAACGATATTAATAGACTATGACCATAGCGATCCTCATGGCCGATGGCACCAGGAACTAAATATCCGAGGCCGTGAAGATCGTAGTCTGCCTTGGGAGAACGACTCACAACGCCGTTCTGCATGTCATGCCTGGAGCAATTGATGACATCATCCTCGGCATGGACACACTAATAAAAGACGAAGGAACACAAGGGAGAGGGTCAACAGAATAGGACACGAGTACCCCAACCGCGAGGTTGAGGCAGCCCGCACACGCGACTTCTTAGCAGAAGAATTATCGAATTTCGAGACTATGAGGTGAGTAGCCACGGTGGGGGAGCACCGAATCATTCATCGACACTTTCCACGCAACCCTGCAATGCAATCTATCATCGACACAGAAATCGACAAGCTACTCGCGAGGGGGTGTATCGAGATGTCTCGAAGTCCTCACAGCGCACCGATCGTACTAGCCCGAAAGGAAACGGCAAGTGGCGCCTATTCGTAGACTACCGCCAGCTCAACGACCTATCTGTACCGGACGCATACCCTTTGCCGAGGATACAGCACATATTGAACAATTTGCGCCAGGCGAAGTACATCAGTAGCCTAGGCCTCAAGAACGGCTACTGGCAGATACCCCTGGAGACAAATAGCCGCCCGTACATTGTCTTCACCGCGCGTCTTGCCGTTCGGCCTACTATCCGCACCCGCGACATTCCAGAGAGCGTTAGACCAAGTAACCGGTCGTAGGCTCCACCTTCGACGAACACGTAAAGCACTTGCAAGAGGTACTCCGACGACCCCAGTGGCCCAACTTGTGCGTTAACCCCGAGAAGTGTGATTTTTTTTTTAAAAGGAGCTCCGGTACTAAGGCTACGTCATTAGTGATAAGGGCATACAAACCAACCCCGAAAAAGTTGCCGTCATCCAGGAAATTAAACCCCAGAGCAACGTGAAGGGGGTTCGCCCATACCTCGGGGTAGCCTCCAGTTATCGTCGGTTCGTACCCGACTTCGCTACGCTAAGTCAACCCCTCACCGCCCTCCTGAAGAAGGCCAAACACTGTGGGGAACAGAACAACAGGAAGCATTCGACGTGATAGCGGAAACTCACCGTGGCCACCATACTCGCCTGCGAAGACTTCAGCAAGAAATTCATCCTGCAGACGGATGTGAGCAATTTCGGCTTAGGGGCGGTACTCACGCAGGAGTTGGAAGGCGGTTAGCGGGTAATTGCATACGCCAGTCGGAAGCTCAATAAGGCAGAGCTCAATTATTCGGCCATGGAAAAGGATTGCTTAGCCATAACCTGGGGAATATGGAAAAGGAGGCCCTACCTGGAAGGATGCCGATTTAAAGTCCTAACTGGCCACATGTCACTAAAGTGGCTGAATTCCATCGAAATCCCCTCAGGTCGCATAGCGCGATTTGCCCCGGAGCTACAACAACGCGCGTTCGACATCGAATATCGCAAAGGGAAGCTCAACTTAGTCGCGGACGCATTGTCTCGACAACCACTAGAGACACTTCTACGAAACGCAGTGGCGGAACCACGAGGCAAGTGGTGGCACAGGCACGTTGATGAAGTACGTACCAATCAGGAGAGATACGCCGATTACATGATACAAGAGAAACTCGGGAAACTGTGTATGCCAAGCGCTCTCCGCCAACGGGTACTACGCGAAAACCATGACATACCAAGCGCTGGGCACATGGGTATTCGCCGAACTGTAGCACGGATCGCCAATCGGTATTATTGGCCGGGAATGTTTCGCGACGGCGGCCGCTTGCGTGTAATGGTAAGCAGTATGCGCTTCCACTCCGCAGCGCCTGGGTTCAAGCCCTGGTCAGAGCATCACCGCAAAAAATATAGAAGAACGGTTTTTTCTTGACTGCGGTCATTCCTCGGCAGGCAATGGCAAACCTCCCAGTGTATTTCTGCCATGAAACAGCGACAGCTTCTCATAATAATACAATCGCCGTTCAGAGTCGGCATAACGCTTCCGTCAGATCCTTGCTTTCTATCGAGTGTAATGCAAGTGTGTTCTTTAACCAAAATTAGAAGTGATAAAAAACCATCAAAATGTCATATATGAAGAAGTAAGCATGAACTATTAGTTCAAACATCTTTGAACATGTGTGAATACATTCAAACATACATATATGCCTGGGTCTTAAAAACACAAACTTAAAATTGTAATAAACATTTCTAATCCTTGAATATACAAACGAGAGATAAAAAATGTGCACTTGCACCAAAACTAAAATACAGTCCACTGAAGAAAATATAGATAGAAGAAAATATAATTTGTACACTTACATTTACATATATAAATTCACTTTTTTCGCAAAATCTATCAAGGACTCTTTTATTTCTCAAAAATATCTGGGTAACAGTTATTCGTCGCCACGCTGTAAATTAGTACAAATTGTTAGTAATTTTCATTAGAGTTTGAATAACTCCTTTCACTAAATGGCTTTTAGTAACTTTAACGAGACCTTAACTTATTTTATTTTATTCATTTTAGTGCAGTTTTGACAAAACTTTCTTGCTAAAAAATCTTTTGTTACACTACTTCATGCTATTCCTTTAATTGTACAGGTTAAATAAAAGCTTGTTTTTAAAAAATATTTTTTTTACATTATTTTATTTTATAATTTGTAGTCCATTTATAAAAGCGTTGTATATTAAAAAGTGTTATTTTATTTTATTTAAAAAATTTTGCGATTGATATTAAAATAATTCAACTTGCAATGAAAGAGAACAGAAGACTTGGCAAGCAAAATGTTGTTTGCTTACGTTTTGTATAAACATACATATGTACATATAACAGCAGTTAATTTTATTTAAAGAAATGGCGTGTCGTCCATTTCCGCTGTAGCATGGCATATATTTAGGCGCAATATTTAACTGCTTTTGGCGGGGCGACATCTGGAGTCTTCTAATTCCTAGAACGAGGTTCATATCTAGACTAGGTTGATATTTAGAATTTGCCACAAATAGCTTTGCTACACTATCGCCGGCAGGTTTAACCATTTTATAGTGGTTTTACGTTCTTTGGCAAATTACGCTCTGTTAACCATAAATCTTACTATTTTTTGACCGCCTTTGAATCAAGACCCCTGGACCATATGGGGAATTCATTTATACATTAAATGGCATTGTCATCGTGATTGGAACTATGCTGAAAATTTCAAGTCTCTAACTTTTCGGGAAGTCAGTTTAAAATCGATTGGAAATTTCCGCGATTTGCGCGGGATGACCAAGTTAAATAAAAGCTTATAAAAATATAAACACACATAAAATGCAGCGCATACGGGAAACATTAAAAAGTCAATGCTGAAAATACATTGCCTATCAATATTCCCAACATGCAAAGATGTAGCAGAGGCGCAAAACTAAAATACCATAAGAAACAATGCACTGGTTTCTTATTTTATCTTTTGTAAACATACATGCACACACACACACTCTCAATAACACTCTTCTTCTTCTAAAATTTATTTTGTATGCTTTACTTCCCCCCACCAGCGGTAAGGGGTAAAGCATTTAATAATTTTTATTCTTCTTTCTTTTTTAAGGTTTTACTTCCCCCCACCAGCGGTAAGGGGTAAAACTTATAATGTTGAAAGTACTAACCTCTTATTTTATTAGACTCTACTTCCCCCCACCAGTGGTAAGGGGTAGAGAATTTTAGAATAAGAGTATTTGTAGTTCAAGCATTGCTGAGAATTACTTGTTACCCCCACCCGAGGTAAGGAACAAGTGACTCAGCTCTGCAACGAACATTTATAGAAAGCGTTTTTTTTATTTACAAAATATGATAGTGACAAAATATTAGTTAAAACATTAGTGACTCTATTGGTAACAAGTAAGAATTAAAAACAATTGTGCATGCTATATAATTTAAGTGTTTTTTTAAGTCCATTGCCATATGGGTGTTTCCAGCGGAAGGTCCACCACGACAAAAAAAATAAAAGTTTTATATCTAACGTGTTTACGGGCCGATTTGTCTGCTTTTTAAA
>NW_016157965.1:31128-36830 GCF_001687245.7 Rhagoletis zephyria
ATCTAAAAACAACTAGAATTGCTCCAAATCATACTAAAATACGTTTTATGAAAATAGCCATCCACAATTCACAGAGTTTTGCGATTTTGTAAGCAAAGAAAAAATCAACTTCAATTTTTTGTCACGTAACGACCCTCTCTTTAAATGTTTATGTTTCAGGACCAAGCAGTTCGATTAATTTCATTTTTCGGTTAAATATAGAGTTAATTATGTGCTATACAAGGGCCCAAAAAAGTTAAAGAAAACAAATGGTATTCCTTTTTTGGTATTCACATTGAAACGTACGACTGTCACGTATGCGACGTATGGAAATACCCATATGGCAACACGGGGTGTAATGTGAACTGTTCTTCTTTTTACTAAATTTTGATATGTTCGCTAGCCCAAATTGACCCCGTGTTGCCATATGGCAACTCAAAATACCATCATGTATGGGACGGTGTAAACAAAAATCGTTTGCACTTATTTTTGCTGTTTTGCAGGTGGTTAACTCATTCCATCTAGCTCTGAACTGCCTAATCATATTATCGTATATTTCATTGTACAAGTGTTGAATTGGTATACAAATGTAGTTTGTCTGTTCCAGGGAAAACTGGTGGCGTCTTTTGCATTCTCATCTGCTACTTCATTATCCTAGATTCCCTTGCGACCGGACAACCCATAGATATGTAGCCTTTTATCAGAGTCTAGCTTGTCAATGGCTTCCCGGCTGCGAGGGACGTTTATGGATGAAATACTATATCAGGAAACTGTCTTGACTGCCGCCTGGAATAGCTTTAAGTTTGAATTGATTGTCGTTTCGGTGAGGGCTAGCTCTGTAGTTATCCTCATTGCGAAAACCTCTGCTTGAAATATGCTGCAATGGTCAGGTAGCCTTATTGTCCGCCTGACGTTCAGTTCCCGCCAGTATATCCCACCATCCCGTAATCATTTCAGAGCCGTCCGTGAAAATGTTTAGGGATCTATGGCTAGGTTTCATTTCCATCACACTTCTTCAATCGTTTTGCAAAAAGTTCGTTTCCACTTAAAGCTAGGTGCCATGAAGCCTGTGCTGCTTGTGCTTCCCGCCCAATTAAGTGGTGCCCAAAGGTTCTAAAATTTAATTTCCCTATGACCGTCAATCTACGTGCGGGTTTCGCGGCAGGGTTTTTAAAGAGCAGCCGTCGAAGTGGACCTCAGCGCTCCCGCGATGCACAGTGCCGCTAGGCGCTGCACCTTCGCCATTGGCCCGAGGCATAAGGACTTTTGTGCGGCATTCCAGCACACAAAAGCGCCATAGAGCAGTATTGGGCTGACTATTGCTGTGTAGCGCCAATGCATCACAGCAGGTGATAAACCCCAAGTGACTCACAGCATTCTTTTACATGCATAAAGGGCGTTACTGGCCTTTTTCTCTCTTTCTTCAACATTGTGCATCCACAGCAGCTTACTCTCCAAGACTACTCCCAAATACTTTCTGTAGTCTTTAATTGACAGCTCGATGCTGAATACCTAGCCTCGGGGGTCTCCACACTGGGACCTTATATCTTTTTGTGACTACACCACTGACCCATACAAATTTACAAAAAAACTTCTTTGTGCTGGTGAAGCATGTAAAACTATAGGACGAGTAGCCTTGCAAAATGTGATGTGGGTTTATGTTTGAAATGTTTTGCTACTTCTCATTAACTTCTTCATCCGCTTTGCACGTAGAATATGCATATATTATCAATAAATGTATTAAAACTTATAAACAATGTTTCTATTATTTCATATTTTAACCACATACTGTCCCCTAACAATCCATCTGGAATATGCCCCGTGTTGCCATTTGGCAACGGCCGATATCGGAAGAACTATACTACTCCCAAAGTTTTAGTCATATTTTTTCCTTTACTTTAATGCTACTTTTACCCTGTATATAGGTGAAACCAAAAAATTCTAAAAAAATTAATCTGGGACAATTTGGGTTAAGCTGGGCAAAAATAGTTCATAAAAATCATACTTCTTAAAGGAATTTAAATATTTAAGGTTCAGATTAAATACCATTTAATGAGGCTTAATATGCTTATTGAATTCTATTTGCAATGCTAAATAATATAAAGATATACTTAAGTACATTCGCGAAAATTGTAAATAATAAACTCCTTTCTAGGAAGCATGAAGGGAAGCACTTTCTCAGCCCTTATTAGGTGAGTCTTTTAGAATGGCTTCACTTCAGACAGCCTACCTAAATTATCCTTAGGTTATGCAATACAAAATGGCAAAAACAGGGATGGTAGTCATTATGAGAAAAATAATTTAAATCAGCATGTAATCATTATTTTACAATTGTTGAGTTTTTATTAGTTTATTTATTAGTTTGTTTTTTTCGTTCAATGAAAATAATTATTGGTCGATTTTTATTTCTTTGATCACAAATAATGAGTAAGCGAAAAATTAAAACTCAGTAAAAATTTTTATCTTTGAGCGAAAAAATAAAAATCATAAAATAATTATTATTTTTGATCGAACAAATAAAAATCAAGTAACAATAATTTCCTCCGAGATAAAAATTTAAACTCAAATAATAGTTATTATCTATAATCTTTGTTGGTTAAACTCAAAAAACAAAAAATCATTATAAATTACAGTAGGACAGATAAACACAAATACGTCAGTATAGTTAAACGTATTTTACGACGATTACGCGTTGTTGATGTTTTTGGTTAAAATTTATAAAAATAATGATTAAATTTCATCCCTGGGCAAAAATGATCACGAAGGGCATTGTAGGATATGTGGAAATTTGCTAATGGTGGTAAGCCAAGCATTCAAGACCACGTTAAAAGCGCCAAACATTTTTCCAAGTTACGTCACCGTCAAGAGAAATTTGTTATTTTATGATTTAAAGAAAAATCAGAACTTGTGCGTTTCATCATCATCAATCATTCAGCTCTAGGGATTGTGCCAAAAAGCTACGTTGCTTATAATATCAGAAAATACTTAAAAATTAGTTTCCTGGTCGATGGGTTGAGGATTATGGCAGCCCTAGTGTAGTGTCAAAAAATAATTTCAAAATAGGCAAAACTTTAGTTATGTACGCCCATTCATCCGCAGTCAGTGTATTTATAGAACAACTATCAACCGCAAACACATTAATCGCTAGTTTTTGCTTTAAGAGCCTTTCCAAAATGGTAAAGGAACTATTCCATCTAGTTGGAAGATCTTGTATTAATTTATGTTGTTGGTAAATGAAAGAATTACTAATTGGATTTCAAATATCTGCTGGCTGATTCACTTCTATGAAAGCGGCACAATACTTTAAGACATTTCTTTAACAATAGTTGCGTTCCAGATGCTTTACGATATTCACGAAATTCACGATTTGCAGGAACAGCTGTTTTCCCCATTAATAAACCTTATGGGAGGTGGTCACCTGGAACGACTTCCTGTAAAAACCTGCAAATCGTGAAGCATTTGGAACGCAACTAATTCTAGAGATGCGAAACAACAACAATATTTTAACCACTTTCGTAAAATAATGTAACTTCACGACAAATACAGCACGTTTTGAATTGCTTGATTGTTCGGCATTTTCGGCCGAAGGCCAAACCGAAGCCGAAGATAAAAAATCAGCCCAATAAGCCTGTTGAGAGCATAATGGAGTTTTCGGAGTAAGTCTCCACCTCCGTCAACGTGGCGCTCTGGGGACGCCGTGTCAGTGTGGCCAAAGGACCACACGGTTGCCTTGTCGAAAGGTAACAGCACAGCAACATCAGCACAGTCGTAGAACATCCGCCCCCGCGTACATTGTGCATACTTACAAGTGACAAATGTTCTTCTTATGCCTGGTAACCACCTGGAAGATAATTGGAAAGTACCTGTCAAAATGTACAAATATCTTGCCAAAATGTTAGACAGGGTGTTTAAAGTGATGTAAAAAAAGGCAAAAGTTATTAAAATAAAGTAAAAAATTGCCAAAATATGCATATAAATATATGAATTCCTGCATTTATATGCCATTTTATTATTTTAAAACATTTTGGTCAATAACTCTTACACTTAATAGAACTTTTTTGTTGTTTTTGTCAGAGTCTGTTTAAAGTTTTTTTTCTAGATATTGAGTGTAACCATGTAGCAAATAAAAATAGGTGATCTCAGCTGTGAGGTATTTCTGCAAAACATCTGATTCTTTTTTCACTTGTAAGTATGCACAATGGCCGGGTACGTTTGAACCCGCTCGTGTGTTATTTTGATAAATTGACTTTGCTCCCTCGCATGGTCTTTTGGTGCCAAAAAAGCAACCCGCGACATTAAAAAAAAACTTAAATTTAATACACATACATATGTACATATGCACGTACATAACGTCGCTGAGCCAACAGTTATGTGATATTTGTCATTTTTTTATTGCATATTTTATTAACACTATCTATTGCCCACATTTCTGCATTTACCGTTTTCTTATATCTCTTTTGGTTTAGAACTGATCAAAAACAGCTATGTGCTCGCAGTACTAGAAATAGTCTGAAAAAACGGGTATACGCAGACTTGCTTATAACTGTTTTTGATCACAGATGAGTGTGCTTTGATTTCGATGTAAAAAAATTATAAACCAACTAAATCCATACATACATATGTATGCACATACCACTTACACTACATATGTATATTCTACTATTTAATTTGATCGCTTGCAATTGCAATTCAACAATTAACAAAGGTAAAAAGTATGGAGGTAGACAGCGTCCACTCTACATTAGAAAGCGTATTCAATCCAACAATATATTGACTAGGGTTGCCAGACTTTTTTTGCGTGAAATCAGTACCCGAGACTTTTCCTTGCTACAAAAATCAATACTTTTCAGTACACTTTTATTCAAAGCAAAATTATGAATGTTAGTAGCAGAAAACACTTTGAAATATCGGAGTACTCGTTTTTTAACAATATTTTTCTATATAAATAAAATGTAGTTCATAAAAAATAAAAATGTTATTCATTTTAAGATAGTGTACACATTAACTTTATGGAGTATAAAATAATATCATTGTACACAGGGGCCAATGAATTATTTAATATTTATTGCATTTTTGAATAGCAATAATGAGATCATTTCCACTTTCAGTTTTTAAGTAATCAAAAAACTCTTTACATTTAATTTTATAATTACTTTAAATTTGGAGTTCACTTTCAAAAATTTTAATTAGTGGGTTTCTCTCTTTGCACCAGGAAGGAAACATATACTTAAGGTCCTCTCAGTTCCTCAGTCCTCTCAGTCGTTTGAGTGTGGCATTAAAAAAAAAAAGTTACTGCGCAAAAATTTTGAAAGGCTAAGAATTCGATGTCTTGTATGCAATGTCAGTAAATTTAGAAAAAAGTATTGTAAGTTTTAGGCAAAAGCCATTCAATTATTCTAATTTGTTGTTAACAAGCTGAAAGTTATTTTTGAGATAACACACAACACCAGACAAAAAAGGTCAGGCCTCTTTTTAAATAAATTGTAATCCATCATAGTGTGGCAATTGGAACGTAACGACTCGGCGATATGCCCACAAAACTCTTTTTATACCCGAGCGCACTTGTGCACAAGGGTATTATAACTTTGTTCACATAACGGTTGTTTGTAACAGGCAAAACGAATCGAGATAGATATAGACAAATGTATACATAAATGATCAGAATGAAAAGAGAAATCGATTAAGCGGTGACTGTCTGTCCGTCCGTCCGTCCGTCCGTCTGT
>NW_016157965.1:37691-61389 GCF_001687245.7 Rhagoletis zephyria
TCCTACGCCCGAAAGAAGTACACGTACCAAGTTTCGTTAAGATATCTTAATTTTTACTCGAGTTATCGTGTGCATAAAATTTTGGAAAATGGGCGTGGCACCGCCCACTTATGATCACATATATGTATCTCGGTAACCGTTCTACGAATTTGTACCAAACTCGGTATGATTATTGTGCTTGCCACATAGAAGCAAAACGTTGAAAATTATTGGAATCAGGTTCAAATTACGACCACTTTTCATATAACGACAAATTTCAGAAATGCTTGAAACTTCAATATTTCGAAATTAAGGACGCTAATTTACTCAAAATTGATACACACCGGCTTACCATGTAGCGGTAGCTTTCGCAAAGGTGAAAATCATATAGTACCTGCGCCGGGTATTTAATGTTCGGCTCCGCCCGAACTTAGACTTTCTTACTTGTTACAGTACAGTTTAGGCAAGTTCCAACGTTATGTAAAAGCTTAAAAAATCCTACAGTATTTTGTTTGTGTGAAATAATATTCCACAAACAAAATACATGAAGAAAAATTACCAAACACCAAGTTACTGAGTACAAATTTGTATGCTCAGAATTTAAAATAAAGTACAAATCAGTACAAATTTAAAAAAATCAGGACATTAGCGTACTGATTGAAGAAATGAATAATACTGATAAAATTAGTACGTCTGGCAACCGTAATATTCACCAATGGACTACATAAGTCGTATGCGACAGGCGAGGTCATCACATCCTTATATTGTTAATTATTTAGAGTGTACATATCAAATTATTTCTTTTATATACGAGCTTTCATTGGATATCACCCATCGAAACTGCATGCTATGTCGATAACTTGCTCTCCCCCTCAACCCCTAACTTTCAAGTTTTTTCCTATGTATATACAATATATAAAATCATACACTCAATGCTAACAAAATAATTTGTAAATTTCATAAATAAAAATGTGAATACGTGGATTATCTGGTTGTTTCGCCTTGAGGCGAAGTTAATTTGACAAAATGTAGGTAATTAACCCTATTCCTTAGGAAATTAAAATATTTAAAAGATTGAATTTTTAATATATGTATGTATATCTTTAGCTTTATTATTTCAGGTATTTTTTCACTTAACACTTGAGGATTGTTTGGAGCACTTTCTGAGGCGAGTGATAACGAGCGAGTGACTCGCAGGATTTTGTTTGCTTATTACTAAACCATTTAGAACACGGCGAATTCGCATATGAAGTTATGCTTAATTTGCAAGGTGTTTCAATAAGGCAAGTACAAAATTCAAATTATAAAGGTAAGTACATTCTTCAATTCAGGCAAGTATTCAGGTAAGTATTTAGGTAAGTATTGATTATATATATAAAAGTAAATATTTCAATGTGTTTAGATATTCTTTACATACTTAATTATAAATTAATTAGATTCATACTCATGTCCTCAACATGCCGGCGGGGCTGCGGCGACGTGACTCTACTAGGTTCTGGAGTTGTTCAAGCGTTTGCCACGCCTTGTCGAATAGACCCCGGGCGCGGCGTTGGAAGGGGCTATGGCTTCGCCTTGAAATTCTACCCCGCTCAGTTTTCTGCGTCGGTTTACGTTAGTCTTGTTGTTTACGATGCTTGCTTCGATTTCGACTAGTAGCTTGTGAAGTAATGTATGATGGGCTAATCCGCAGCGATGACAACTGTCCGGCGAATCACAGGCGCCCGTCACGTGAGAAGTAGCCAAGCAGTTGATACAGTAGCGTTGTGCTCGGTCTGACTCGTAACGTTCGTCAGGCGTCATTGCGAGGAACGCACGACATTGACGTAAAGAGTGCCGGCGGGAACACAGCCGACATTTTCAGAAATCCCGAGTTCTGCAAATATAATAAGTTCGAAAGAGGTTGTAAGTGCATTGGATATAAGAGAAACAGTAGATACACATAGAATAGACATGAGGACAATGGGAGCTGAGCTACGCGGGGGGTAACAGACAGAGTTCTGTTATGTTGCGTGTGACGGTTCCGGATGGGGTTCGGATGTCGACTACGCGAACATTTTGATCTGGTGCGGGGTGGAGTTTTGTGATTCGGCCGAGTCGCCATTAGTTAGGGGGGCTGAAGATCATCCTTAATGACGGCAAGGTCTCCTTCCTTTAAGTTGGGTCGATGTCCTTTCCATTTGTATCGTTTGTGGAGCTCTTGCAGGTACTCACTCTTACAGAGTTTGCTGGATTGATGGTGGAGTACCCTTAATTTTTGCCATTTATTAATTAGGGAGAGGTTTTCGGAGTTTGGCTCAGGAATGGAGAGTAGCGGGGCACCGCGTAGAAAGTGAACTGGTGTCAAGGCTTGGAGGTCATCGGGATCTTGTGACATCGGGGATAGCGGTCGCGAATTCAGAACCGCTTCAATACGGACAAGGAGAGTGTTGAACTCCTCATACGTGAATTTATGGGTGCCCGCAACTTTGGTGAAATGAATCTTGAAACATTTCACTGCTGCTTCCCAGAGTTCTCCCATGTGTGGGGCGTACGGAGGAATGAACCGCTATGAGAGGCCGTGGGGGGCATATTTGTTGGCAATATCCACTGAGACTTCCTCAAGGAAGGTGGACAATTCCCTCTTGAGACTTCGCTGTGCTCCTACAAAGGTTTTTCCATTGTCGGACATCACTTTGTGGGGTATTCCTCGTCGTCCGATGAATCGTGTGAATGCTGCCTTAAAAGCTTCTGTTGTTAAACCAGAGCAAAGTTCGAGATGTGTAGCTTTTGTGGAGATGCATACGAAAACGCAGACGTATGCTTTGGAGTGAGATGCTCGACGAAGAGTAGAGGTTTTTACCAGGAATGGACCAGCAAAATCAACACCAGTGGTTTGGAATGGGAGCGAGTATGTAGAGCGTTCTGGGGGTAACGCGGCCATCATTTGTGACTTCATATTTTGCTTGTAGATGGTACATGTCCTGCAGTGAAAGATGCATGTCTTGATCTTCTGCTTGAGGCGTGGGATGTAGTATTCCTGCTGGACCATGCGGATCATCAGCTGTTTCTCGGCGTGGAGTAGTGTTGAGTGGAGGATATCGAGAAGGAGAGAACCTAGCTTTGAGTTGTCTGGTATAATAATGGGGTGCCGCTCATTATAACTGAAGGCGACGTAAGTGAGGCATCCGTTAACGCGCAGTAGGCCTGACTTATCCAAAAATGGGTTACGGGTGAGCAATAGGTATTTTTTGCTGATTGGGTTTTTCGCTTCCAAGGTTGCCATCGTTTCTCCGTAATATTTGTGTTGAGCATTCCGAAGGAGAAGCGATTTCGCCTGATTTATTTCTGCATACGTTAAAGTGATGGTTTGTGGGACATGCACCCTTTTGGCTTTGTTTACAAACCGTAACATGAATGCTACTACTTGGAGAGCTCTTGAGTAGGAGGAGAAGCGGTGTAAGAAATCGGTGCTTACGGCTGCGTGGAATGCTTTTATGTGCTTTTGTTCTAGAGGAGATGGGTGACTTTAGGCCATAGTATGGGGGGCTTTGTTAGCCATTCGGGTCCTCACCACCAGAGAGAGCAGTCTACGAGGTCGTGAGGTTTGGCTCCTCGTGTGCCTCGATCTGCTGGATTGTCGGCGCTGCAGACATGACGCCACGTAGCATTGTTCAGTTTTGTAGGATCTGGGATGTCTTGCTTGCTACATACGTCTTCCATATCCAGGGGGGTTTTCCAACCAAGCTAGCACGATGGAGGAGTCTGTCCACAACGTTAGGTCATGAGAAGGCAGATCTAGTTGGGCTCGGACCTGTTTCACTAACTTCGTGAGGAGGACTGGACCGCAGAGTTCCAGCAGTTTCGCCATGCTGAAGTTTTAGATATACACAAGCAAAAAAGGCCTTTTCAGAGGCATCAGAAAATCCATGCAGTTGGATTGGGTTATCCGGGCTGAATTGTACCCAACGGATACCCCTCAATATCTTTGATTGCCGAGATATTTTTCTGGAAAGAGTTCCATTTGAGAAGTGAGGTGGGTTTGACAGCTTCGTCCCAGTCTGTTCCTTCCATCCAGAGCTGTTGGAGGAGAGTTTTCGCTGCTATCATTATGGGCGATATCCATCCTGCCGGGTCGAAAAATTTCGCGACAGCTGATAAGATCTGTCGCTTCGTGGCAGTGTTTGTGTCAGGGAGCGGATCTACTGAGTACGAAAACGTGTCTGTGAGAGCGTTCCATTTAATTCCAAGGGTTTTCGTTGAGCTTGCCTTTTGGAATTGGAGCAAATCTGTGTCTAAGAGATCAAACTGAGGAATATCTTCCCGTCCGTCCGTCCGTCCGTCCGTCTGTCCGTCCGTCTGTGCACACGATAAGTCGAGTAAAAATTGAGATATCTTAACGAAACTTAGTATGTGCACTTCTTTCGGGCGTAGGACGGATGGTATTGAAAATGGGCAAAATCGGACAATAACCACGCCTACCTCCCATATAACGGTAACTTTCAGAAATGCGAAAACTGCGATATTTTAGTAACTACTGAAGATTATTCACTCAAAATTGATATTTACAATAACTTTTAGACGAAAAATAAGAATATTATACATTTTTGGAAAATGGGCGTAGCCACGCCCACTTATGGATACATGTGTATACCTTTGAACCGCTAAACCAATTTCTTCCAAACTTGGCACAGTTGTTAGTCTTGCTACAGCATACCAAATGGCCGAAAATTTTTAAAATCGGACAAAAACCACGCCTACCTCCCATATAACGCTAATTTGGAGAAATACGAAATCTTCGATAAATTAAAAAATATTAAAGCTAATTTACTCAAAATTGATGCTTGCAACAATACTTTACCAAGAAATACGTTTATGATAAAATTTTGGAAAATGGGCGTGGCACCGCCCACTTATGATCACATATATGTATCTCGGTAACCGTTCTACGAATTTGTACCAAACTCGGTATGATTATTGTGCTTGCCACATAGAAGCAAAACGTTGAAAATTATTGGAATCAGATTCAAATTACGACCACTTTTCATATAACGACAAATTTCAGAAATGCTTGAAACTTCAATATTTCGAAATTAAGGACGCTAATTTACTCAAAATTGATACACACCGGCTTACCATGTAGCGGTAGCTTTCGCAAAGGTGAAAATCATATAGTACCTGCGCCGGGTATTTAATGTTCGGCTCCGCCCGAACTTAGACTTTCTTACTTGTTACAGTACAGTTTAGGCAAGTTCCAACGTTATGTAAAAGCCTAAAAAATCCTACAGTATTTTGTTTGTGTGAAATAATATTCCACAAACAAAATACATGAGGAAAAATTACCAAACACCAAGTTACTGAGTACAAATTTGTATGCTCAGAATTGAAAATTCAGTACAAATCAGTACAAATTTAAAAAAATCAGGACATTAGCGTACTGATTGAAGAAATGAATAATACTGATAAAATTAGTACGTCTGGCAACCGTAATATTCACCAATGGACTACATAAGTCGTATGCGCAGGCGAGGTCATCACATCCTTATATTGTTAATTATTTAGAGTGTACATATGAAATTATTTCTTTTATATACGAGCTTTCATTGGATATCACCCATCGAAACTGCATGCTATGTCGATAACTTGCTAACAAAATAATTTGTAAATTTCATAAATAAAAATGTGAATACGTGGATTATCTGGTTGTTTCGCCTTGAGGCGAAGTTAATTTGACAAAATGTAGGTAATTAACCCTATTCCTTAGGAAATTAAAATATTTAAAAGATTGAATTTTTAATATATGTATGTATATCTTTAGCTTTATTATTTCAGGTATTTTTTCACTTAACACTTGAGGATTGTTTGGAGCACTTTCTGGGGCGAGTGATAACGAGCGAGTGACTCGCAGGATTTTGTTTGCTTATTACTAAACAATTTAGAACACGGCGAATTCGCATATGAAGTTATGCTTAATTTACAAGGTGTTTCAATAAGGCAAGTACAAAATTCAAATTATAAAGGTAAGTACATTCTTCAATTCAGGCAAGTATTCAGGTAAGTATTTAGGTAAGTATTGATTATATATATAAAAGTAAATATTTCAATGTGTTTAGATATTCTTTACATACTTAATTATAAATTAATTAGATTCAGACTCATGTCCTCAACATGCCGGCGGGGCTGCGGCGACGTGACTCTACTAGGTTCTGGAGTTGTTCAAGCGTTTGCCACGCCTTGTCGAATAGACCACGGGCGCGGCGTTGGAAGGGGCTATTGCTTCGCCTTGAAATTCTACCCCGCTCAGTTTTCTGCGTCGGTTTACGTTAGTCTTGTTGTTAACGATGCTTGCTTCGATTTCGACTAGTAGCTTGTTTAGGCTCGTACTTTTTCTTGCGGTCCGGCGGTGTAGATGAGGATCGGTGAAGTAATGTATGATGGGCTAATCCGCAGCGATGACAACTGTCCGGCGAATCACAGGCGCCCGTCACGTGAGAAGTAGTCAAGCAGTTGATACAGTAGCATTGTGCTCGGGCCGACTCGTAACGCTCGTCAGGCGTCATTGCGAGGAACGCACGACATTGCGGCCGCAACACAGCCGACATTTTCCGAAATCCCGAGTTCTGCAAATATAATAAGTTCGAAAGAGGTTGTAAGTGCATTGGATATAAGAGAAACAGTAGAGACACATAGAATAGACATGAGGACAATGGGAGCTGAGCTACGCGGGGGGTAACAGACAGAGTTCTGTTATGTTGCGTGTGACGGTTCCGGATGGGGTTCGGATGTCGACTACGCGAACATTTTGATCTGGTGCGGGGTGGAGTTTTGTGATTCGGCCGAGTCGCCATTAGTTAGGGGGGCTGAAGATCATCCTTAATGACGGCAAGGTCTCCTTCCTTTAAGTTGGGTCGATGTCCTTTCCATTTGTATCGTTTGTGGAGCTCTTGCAGGTACTCACTCTTACAGAGTTTGCTGGATTGATGGTGGAGTACCCTTAATTTTTGCCATTTATTAATTAGGGAGAGGTTTTCGGAGTTTGGCTCAGGAATGGAGAGTAGCGGGGCACCGCGTAGAAAGTGACCTGGTGTCAAATCTTGGAGGTCATCGGGATCTTGTGACATCGGGGATAGCGGTCGCGAATTCAGAACCGCTTCAATACGGACAAGGAGAGTGTTGAACTCCTCATACGTGAATTTATGGGTGCCCGCAACTTTGGTGAAATGAATCTTGAAACATTTCACTGCTGCTTCCCAGAGTTCTCCCATGTGTGGGGCGTACGGAGGAATGAACCGCTATGAGAGGCCGTGGGGGGCATATTTGTTGGCAATATCCACTGAGACTTCCTCAAGGAAGGTGGACAATTCCCTCCTGAGACTTCGCTGTGCTCCTACAAAGGTTTTTCCATTGTCGGACATCACTTTGTGGGGTATTCCTCGTCGTCCGATGAATCGTGTGAATGCTGCCTTTAAAGCTTCTGTTGTTAAATCAGAGCAAAGTTCGAGATGTATAGCTTTTGTGGAGATGCATACGAAAACGCAGACGTATGCTTTGGAGTGAGATGCTCGACGAAGAGTAGAGGTTTTTACCAGGAATGGACCAGCAAAATCAACACCAGTGGTTTGGAATGGGAGCGAGTATGTAGAGCGTTCTGGGGGTAACGCGGCCATCATTTGTGACTTCATATTTTGCTTGTAGATGGTACATGTCCTGCAGTGAAAGATGCATGTCTTGATCTTCTGCTTGAGGCGAGGGATGTAGTATTGCTGCTGGACCATGCCGATCATCAGCTGTTTCTCGGCGTGGAGTAGTGTTGAGTGGAGGAAATCGAGAAGGAGAGAACCTAGCTTTGAGTTGTCTGGTATAATAATGGGGTGCCGCTCATTATAACTGAAGGCGACGTAAGTGAGGCATCCGTTAACGCGCAGTAGGCCTGACTTATCCTAAACTGGGTTACGGGTGAGCAATGGGTAGTTTTTGCTGATTGGGTTTTTCGCTTCCAAGGTTGCCATCGTTTCTCCGTAATATTTGTGTTGAGCATTCCGAAGGAGAAGCAATTTCGCCTGATTTATTTCTGCATACGTTAAAGTGATGGTTTGTGGGACATGCAACCTTTTGGCTTTGTTTACAAACCGTAACATGAATGCTACTACTTGGAGAGCTCTTGAGTAGGAGGAGAAGCGGTGTAAGAAATCGGTGCTTACGGCTGCGTGGAATGCTTTTATGTGCTTTTGTTCTAGAGGAGATGGGTGACTTTAGGCCATAGTATGGGGGGCTTTGTTAGCCATTCGGGTCCTCACCACCAGAGAGAGCAGTCTACGAGGTCGTGAGGTTTGGCTCCTCGTGTGCCTCGATCTGCTGGATTGTCGGCGCTGCAGACATGACGCCACGTAGCATTGTTCAGTTTTGTAGGATCTGGGATGTCTTGCTTGCTACATACGTCTTCCATATCCAGGGGGGTTTTCCAACCAAGCTAGCACGATGGAGGAGTCATGAGAAGGCAGATCTAGTTGGGCTCGCACCTGTTTCACTAACTTCGTGAGGAGGACTGGACCGCAGAGTTCCAGCAGTTTCGCCATGTTGAAGTTTTAGATATACACAAGCAAAAAAGGCCTTTTCAGAGGCATCAGAAAATCCATACAGTTGGATTGGGTTATCCGGGCTGAATTGTACCCAACGGATACCCCTCAATATCTTTGATTGCCGAGATATTTTTCTGGAAAGAGTTCCATTTGAGAAGTGAGGTGGGTTTGACAGCTTCGTCCCAGTCTGTTCCTTCCATCCAGAGCTGTTGGAGGAGAGTTTTCGCTGCTATCATTATGGGCGATAGCCATCCTGCCGGGTCGAAAAATTTCGCGACAGCTGATAAGATCTGTCGCTTCGTGGCAGTGTTTGTGTCAGGGAGCGGATCTACTGAGTACGAAAACGTGTCTGTGAGAGCGTTCCATTTAATTCCAAGGGTTTTCGTTGAGCTTGCCTTTTGGAATTGGAGCAAATCTGTGTCTAAGAGATCAGACTGAGGAATATCTTTCAGCAGTGATTTGTGATTTGCCGTGATCTTTTTCAAGGGGAATAGTGCTGAATTTAGGACGTCGATAATTTGGGATATCGATTCGCTGGCTGAGTCGAGATCGTGCCCGCCTGAGAGAATGTCGTCAACATAAGTTTCGTTGACTAAAATTGCTGAGCTTCGTGGGGATTTTTGTTGTGTGTCTTAGGCCAATTGATGGAGTGTGGCAATACATTTTTTTAATGTCGCCATTGAACACAAACTTATATAACCTCCATTTGAGAATTTTAAGCATTATGTCATTTTGGAGAACGGGACCTGTGTGCAGTACGTCATTCAGTGAGAGGCCAGAGTGAGAGAGTTTTGACGCATTAAAAAATACTCGGACTTTAGTAGTTTTGCTATCAGGTTTAATCACAGCGTGATGTGGCAGGTGACTTTGTGGGCTGCATGTGGTCTAGAGTTAAGTATTCTTCGAGGACCTTTGAATATATGGTTTGGAGTTCCGATTTCTTCTCGATGCTCCGTTCGATGCTGAGGTATTGCTGCTGAGCTGCGGGTCTAGAGTGCCCTTGTACGGCGGAGTCGGGAAATGTTGACTTGAATGGGAGCTCCTCACAAAATTTATCATCGTCTGTGTGAGTCGGAGCCGATGGAACCTCCTCCTGTTCCCAAAATCTTTTGAGTAGATCTCCTAGGGAATCTGTTGAGCCTTCAACTACCTGGGTGGAAAATGTCGAGATTTGTTCCGCAACTGGGCCGCTTAATATCCACCCAAAGATGGAGTTTTGGGCTACTAAGCTTCCGCCAACGTTGGTCTTGAGACCTGGAATTAGTATTTTGGGAAGTATGTCGCTACCAATTACCATGACTATCCTGGCGGGTGCGAAGCAGTTGGGATCAGCTAGAGGCAGTGAGGCGTATTCTTGGAGATCAACGTATGCCACCTTGAATGATGGTAAAAAGTGCGTCAATTGGCGGAATATGGAGAACATATTGTGAGTGAGCAAATTTTATTCGCATTCTGAACTGTTCGCCCGCCCATTCCCAATGTTTCAAAGTTTGTTTTGGTTGTGGGTAGACCAAATAGCTTTTGTATACGAGAAGTTACAAAAGTCTTTTGGGATCCTTGGTCTATGAGAGCGCGAATCTGAACAGTTTCTCCTTTGTGGAAGATCGGAATATTTGCCGTAGGGAGTAAAGTTCTTTCTCTACTACTTGAGAAATGTGAGAGCACCTTATCATTATTGCTTTGAGATGCATTTGCTGCGGTGGCTTGGGTAGAGGTACATGACATTTCATTGTCAGATGTGACGTAGTTTTTAGTGGGGTTTTTATTGTTTGGCGTTTGGGATTTTGCTGGGAAATGAAGGAGAGAGTGGTGTCGCTTTTGGAAATACACACAAGTGAAGTTGTTTTTAAAATCTCCCTCTGAATGAGAGTACGCCAAACAATTTTTGCGATAACTATTTTCTTTCACAAACTTATTCCGATCAGTTCCTTGAATTTTTAGCACATCATCATTGAATGATTGGAATTGCATAATTTGCACGAGCCTGACTTTCTTTGTTCAGTGTGGAACGACTGAGTTTTGTTCCGGAAGTTGAACGACTGAGGAGCTGTTGATGTTGCCCGTGGGATGAAAGTGGGTGAGGCTATTTTGGTTTATTTGGCCTGTATGTGCCAAGCCGTTCTACAACTTCGTGTCGAGTTGTAAGAAATTGGTCCATTTCTGATCAGAGGGGTAACTCTTTTCTTGAGTTTAGAGATTGCTCCCGTAACGCTAGGGTTTCGTCTGGGAGCTTTGAGGAGCAGAGATATATGAGCATCGGGTCCCAGCTGTCAGTGGAAACTCCGTTTGCTTTTAGAGTAGAGAGGCAGTTATTAATTATCGTTTGAATTTGTGGAATCTTTTCACCGTTTTCTGTGTGTGCGGGCTGAAGGTTAAAGAGAGTTTGAATTTGATTGTCAACGACAATTCTACGATTTTCGTAGCGGGATTTGAGTGCGTCCCAAGTGAGAGAAAAATTGAGATCATTAAGGGCATCATTTTTAATAAGGAGGGCTGCTTTCCCACGAGTCTTTCGCCTCAAGTGGTACATCTTTTGAGCTTGAGATAATTTGGGGTGATTTATGTACACTGCTGTGAACATGTTCCTGAACGATGGCCAGTCTTCGTATCCTCCATAGAAGACTTCAGTATCACAAGCAGGTACTTTCAGGTTATTGTACGAATCGGGTTGGGGTTGGGGCATCATCACAACGGATGTGTTGTTTCTGGTGGGTTCCAAGTTTTGCTGGAATTGGCTGAGCAACTCGTTAATTCTCAGCTTTGTGTTCAACCCGTTGTCGCTGGAGTTATCGTACGAGAAATCGAACGTTTTCCGCGTCTTCCCATCTACATTGCTCATCTGTATTGCTTCGTTAGCTGCGTCTACCAGGGCCATGTATTTGTTGAGGTGCTCCAGATATGTTCTCAGTCCTGCCTCAGTATGGTCCGTTTCGCTAATGCTCCACCACTTCTCGCAATATTTGTCCAGTCTCGAAATTTCATAAATGAATTTTTTATGATTGTAAGCGATTTCATCTTCTTCGGCTTAGGATTTTGACCTCGTTATGCGTTGGTGGGGTGAAGGGATTGCTTTTCTTCTGTCATTTTGAGTTAGGGTTGCTTTATATGTAAGTGCGAATTGATTGAGTTTTTGAGTATTCAGTGGGAAGTTTCTATAGCGAGAGTTTATTTTAACTTTAATTTTATTTCAATTATTTGTTTTTATATGTTGATATTTAATTTAATTTTTATTTAATTTGTTGCTTTCGTGCGTATATTAGTGTAGCACACTTATTTGGGATGGGTGCTAAATTTTGTTACACACTCTACTGTCTCAGCGCGTCTGAGTCCAGTAACAGTTCGCTTTTTCTTTGTTTGGGATAAACGGGTATGTGCGTTTGTATATACTACGCTGACAATGCTTTGTAGGGCGAACAGCGAATGAGCGGGATTAGTAGAAAGGAGAAAAATCACTTTGGAGTTGGAGCGGCGTATTTATGTACATATGTCCGTATGTGTATATGCACGGGTTGGGGAAGAGTAGCGGTGGTTTTGGTTATGTGCCCAGTGGTAAATTGGCCAACTGCAATTTTTTGCGCGAGTGGTCTTTTTGGAATGGCTTTGGGACCATTTTCATATATATACGTGGAGAGAGATATACATACGTATAGGGGTTATATATGTATGAATATATATTTATACTTAGCGCATTGTTTTTTTTTGTTTTAGTATGTATGGGGCTAAGAGGAAATGCGCGGGTTTTTAATATATAAATATTAATATATATGTGCGCAAAAATGAGCGGGTAATCAAAATTGACGGTTTTTATTTTTACCGTCTTTCGGGTGCGCTAAATATATATAAATACATATATACATAAGTGAATTGGTTTAGCGTATTTATTTTTTATTTTTTTTTTTATTTGTGTGAGGTTATATAAACTGCGCGGGAATGTTCGCAAAAAATATATGTATTTATATAGAGCGTTATTTGGGGTACGGTGTATGAAGAGGGGAGGTTTTCATACACGGTTTTGGGGGAATCCGCTAAACTTTTTATATGTGAGTAAGTAAATGATGCACTTACTTTGGCATTCCGTTTCTTTGTACAAACCGCTATGTAGAAATTTCTGGAGGTAGAGCTGGTTGCCTGTTGATTATTGTTGGGGGGCTTCCTTTTCGATTTACGTGCGCGGCTACTGTGGGGGCTACTTGTTGCTGCTATGGGGCTGCTTGTTGCTAAGGGGCTGCTGGCGCCCTTCTGGCTGCCGGCTTCTACTGCTAATTGCCTTTAGCTTCTTGCTGTTGTTGTGCTGGGTGCTTGACGGCTGGCTACTTGCTTGGGGTATATCGCATATACTTGCTGTTGATTGTAGTTGTTGCGAAGCCAATACTGCGAAGTTTTTGTGTTCTGTTGTTGTTGTTGGGCGGCCAATTGTGGACGACTCTGGCTGGACGGTTTATTGCGACCACTACCTTTTTTAAAAATTATTAATTTGTTTTGTCGTCGTGCACTTTTTCTCAAAACTGGCAACTTGTTTTTTGTATGTTTGTATTATTTCGCTTCTTTTCTTTTTTAAGCTTTTAGCAACTATTTTCAGCCGTTTTATACTTGTTATATTTTTACATGTACTTAGTTTGGCAAGTATTTGATATATGTATGTACAATGAAAACTTATTGATTCACACAAACTTGAAGTTTTCTTTATTTTTTTGAGTAGCTAAATATTTTTTTTTATTCACTTTATGCTTTCCGCAATTATTTAAAATTTTTGCCCGAGCCGAATTTTATTTATTTATAATTTTTTTTTTATAAAATTTTTTCAAACAATGCGCACGCAGTTGAAAACGTAGACTGACAGCTTTATTCTGTATTACGAACGATAGGCAACACGAACGATTCGTCTGCAGAGGAATGCTTCAAAAATTAGTCCGGCGGCATCATTTTAACCGGTTTAAACGCAACTGAGACCATTGCAACGTAATGTATGAAAAGCGAGACGAAGACGACCGATAGACGAATCGTTCGTTTTGCCTATCGTTCGCTCGCTACTTTTTTTTCGTTTCAAGTGTTGTTAACGGACTTCGCGTATAATTGTTTGTGTTTTTAGCTTATGTACTTTGTACATAAATTTATTTCTATTTGAAATTGGTTCTTTTTATTGAAAGGGGTTTCGGCACCATGTTTAACCCCTTTTCCTTAGGAAATTAAAAGATTTAAAAGTTTGAATTTTTAATATATGTATGTGTATCTTTAGCATTATTATTTCAGGTATTTTTTCACTTAACACATGAGGATTGTTTGGAGCACTTTCTGAGGCGAGTGATAGCGAGCGAATGACTCGCAGGATTTTGTTTGCTTATTACTAAACAATTTAGTACATGGCGAATTCGCATATGAAGGTATGTTTAACTTACAAGGTGTTTCAATAAGGGCAAGTATAAAATTTAAATTATAAAGGTAATTACATTCTTCAATTCAGGTAAGTATTTAGGTAAGTACTGATTATATATATAAAGGTAATTATTTCAATGTGTTTAGATATTCTTTACATAATTTTAAATCAATTAGATTCAGACTCATGTCTTCAACACGGTTCTGTTTCAAGTTGTTCTCGCTAACTTCAAAGTAATTTCATTCAAGAAGGGTAAAAACCTGGCTGTAGGCCACAATGAACGCAAATGGATTGAACGGTAGACTAATAATTAAATTTATAGTTCAGTTGTTTATTACTTTGTCTTTACGTTTGTGGCTACTAAGTGTACATCGAAAGTTTGTATGAGAGAACCAATCTGAGATTATTGAAAAAACTATAGACCGGTTTGGTGAACAGCCAAGTAAGTCTTAAGTAATTACATCCTAAAACGATGTATAAATTTTTAGTTTATCTTACCAAATAGCAGAGGTATATTACATAGTATACCAGAGGTTCCCAAACTTATTTTTCTCGTAGACCCCTTTCAAAACTTTATTGGTTTCGGTGGACCCCCTGATGCTCATTTCTCACATATTCCCAAAGCTCATAAAAAATTTTGAAGATTAAATATAACGATGTAATTTTGATTGCGGGTGAGTTCCAAAAATAAATTCGGAGTGGCAAACATAAAAATAAAATATTTTTCTGTGTTATATTTAATAACAATGTGATTACACACTTCCAAGTTTTAAAAAACAGAGCTCGTAAAGCCATGAAGGAAATATCTCGTTCTGAGGAGCTATATTTTTTAAAAGCAATAAATTAACTCCTCACATGTTCGGCTCACTCGTGAATTTGCATGTGATGTATTTGTCAAAATAGTTTGTTTTTGTTGATGGCATCATTTTTATTTTTATCCCTCCGAGTTTTAAAGTGATGTGAAAAATATTCGTCACTCGAATTTTTAAAACACAAAACTTGAAACAACAAAACTGCAAAACTTATTATGCCAAACATCAAATTCAGAAAGTGATAAGAAACAAAAGACCGAATCTAGATAAATCGATGATAAACAAACAAACAAGCAAGAAGCTCACGAAGTGTTCCATAGTCTCATCCTCTTCACAGCAGGATGGCAAAATGGAGTTCTCATTTACGCTTATCACAGTCAGGTGTTTGTGCCACGTGAAATGACCAGTCATCAGTCCCGTTTTCTCTGTGAGACGAAAAAACTAAATAAACCTCTTGAGATTGAAGGCAACATGAGTTTCGCCCACCTGCATCAACTCGATGGCCCCCAGTGATTGCTGATCAAAGCATTAGCGCACACAAGGGGTGGGTTTTGGGGTTCAAAACCGCCCCCCCCCCTAAATCTAATAACCTGAAATGCAAACTGTATGCTAAAGCCAGCTCTCAAGAAAAATAACAAGAAATATTTTTTATTAAAAAGCACTTTGGTTTTGCAGTAAATTTTCTTGAAGAAATAAACATACGAGCATTTTTTTCTTGAGAGATGCAAACTGATTTAAGAAATTTTGATAGAAGAAAATTTCTATTCCATTTCTTCTGCGTCATTTTATATGATTTTTTCGTTGTTCTTGAGAGCTCTTAAAAGCTTAACTGCGAATGAAACCATTGTCCTAAAAATATGCAATGCATACTCACTTACTTTTGTTTTTTACATCTTACAGCTTAAAAGAGTTTACCACTGATATGTACTTAACAAGGATTCGAAGATTTAATTTACCAAATTCGAATTCGTTCCACCAAAATTACCTACATAATAAAAAGGAAAGTTCATTTAAATTTTCCGGTAACTATTCGAAATATTAAAAAAATTAGGCAATCATGAAAAATCACCATATCAATCGAAAACCAGAAACCAGAAATCGAGGAAAACGAACATTAAAACTATTTTTTAAATTTTTTTATTACTTTTGAAAGTTGAGCGCATCTTGTGTTTATAGAACTTTATATTAAACAAGTAATTTTCAAATTACGGGACGACCCTTGAGGTACCATCTTTCCGATTAAAAAAAAAAGAATTATTGAAATCGGTTCACGTGGTTCAAAGTTATGCGGTAGCATACATTAAAAAGAAAAAAATATTCCGACGAACTGAAAACCTCTCCCTTTTTCGAAGTCGGTTACAAATGTTTGAGTTCGTTGCTAATTTTATGTAAATAAAGTGCAATTTATGAAAAAACTTGTATAAATGTACCTTAAAGAGCATATTATCTGAAGCGAATTTTCAGAAGTATAAACCCCTCCCAAAATATATTCCTGGGTGCGCCACTGGATCAAAGTATCCACCCAGTTTCTGATGGTGGCTTCGAAGTAGGGAGTGCTATAACTGGTAGCGGATCGAAGAATGTCTGGTCTAAGCTAACTGTGGCCAAATGGTCAGATGTCTCATTGCCAAGCACTCCCGACTGACCTGGCACCCAGAGTTAAGTGAGCTTGTTATGCTTGCCAACATCATTTAGTCGAGACTTGCATTGCCGAACTAGTTTGGAAGTTTTTAGATAGAAGGCTGGCCAATGCCTTAAATGCTGGAAATTTTCCCATTTTGAAATGAAACAAATATTTGAAAACAATTACATTCAGTCTCGAAAAGGAATTAAGGATTCATATCTTAAAGCATAGACAGACTGCAACGTTGATCCGGATTAACGCCATAATTGATCTGATCAAAATTGGGCCTTGACAGACGGAAGTAATGCCGACTAACGAGCCGGGAGGTTGTAGGTTCGAATCCCGCGGCCAGTAGAATATTCATTTAATTATTTTTTTTATTGATTCAATTATAACTTCTATATTTTTTTAAGTTGTTTTTGACTTTTTTATTAAAATTAAACTCCAAAAAATTAAATTAACTAATAATAAAATAAAAAATGTGAAACAAAAAAAACAAACCCAAATAAATTAAATAACAATTGAATATATAAATCAAATAAAATTTAGAAAAATAAAAGAAATAATAAAAACAAAATTTGTTTGGCAATCGCTCCAACCGAGGATCGAACCTGGGACATACAGGCTTGTAGTACGCAGCTCTCACCTCTCGGCTACCGCGGATGAAGGAATCGGTTGCTAAATTTGCTCAGTTAGCGTAGAACACAAAGAAACTGCAAAACTACCACAGACATCCACCCTGTCGTCGGTAATGCAGTCACCGAAATAAGTTCTTATTCATTTTAAATTGGATTCCTATTTGAATTAGTATGAGTGACTGCATTACCGATGAAAAGGTATATGTCCATGCTAATTTTGCATTTTTCCTGTATTCTACGCTCTCTGAGTTTTGGTCAGTGTTGTCATCGAAAATTCCCTTGATCCGAGTTAAGTTTGGAAATTAACTCTAGGACTTAATCCGGATCAACTGCAGTTCATTCCAGTGATAATTCCGAATTAACGAGTTGATCCGGATTAACGCTGCCGTCTGTTTATGCTTTTAGTGTAGTATAATCCGCATTATTTTTAATAATGGTAAAAAAGTGACCACTAAATCTATGGTGGCTTACGCTTCCTCAGTCTTGTTAAGGGTTCTTGAAATGAATATTATTGGTCGGTTTTCTTGCGTTAATACCGCAGCTTTCGCGTACTTTGATGTGTTGGTCGTGAGGTGAAATTCCTTGTTATAGTCAGCATGTGGTAGCACTACATCTTCTGTCAGTAGAGAATTTTTTACTTTTTGGAATGCTTCGACAGCTTCATTGGAAAGAGAAATGCATTTCCTGCTGGTGAGGTTTTTGGACACACGTCCTTCCTCCCCCCTTAAAAGGTATGTCAGGGGTTTCGCTATTTTGGCAAAATCTTTTATGAAACGGTGATAGAATCCTGACAGACCTAAAAATTACCTGAGGTCTTTCGAAGTTTTTGGATAAGGAAAGTTCATGTTTGCTTCTACTTTCGCTGGGTTGGTTCGTATTCCATTTTTGGATACAATGAGACCAAGAAGTTCGACTTCTGTTTTTAAGAGTTCGCATTTGTCGATTCGCACCTTCATGTTTGCACCCTGTAGAGATTGAGAAATGATTTCAAGATTTTTAAAATCGGATTCTGTATCTTCACTAAATACAATTATGTCGTCGATATATACGTAGTATATTTTGCCTATATGCTCACGCAGAATATCGTCGAGCGCACGTTGAAAAATTGATGGTGCGTTTTAAGGCCAAGTGCCGTCTTTTCTATATCGCTTTCTTTAAGTGGGATTTGATGAAATCCACTTTTAAGATCTATAACGGAGAATAATTTGCTCTTTCCTAATTCAGAAAGAATTTTTTCCTGCTCCAACATATGCTCTGTTCTGATTAGTGATGCAAATTTTGAGCAGTAACATCGATACATCGATGTTTCGATGCATCGGAGAAAATAACATCGAGGCTAAAATACATCGCTAGAGAAATATCGATATATCGATGGTTTCCGATGTTTTGCAATTTGTTAATTTCTAGTTAAATTTAAAGTAATATTGAATACTTTAATAATTATGAATGTATTTTCCTCTATTTTATTATCCTTTCTATACCCTTTCTATTATTAGAATCAAAATCCACACCATCGTAAGTTCGTTCGGGCCTAAAGATCCTAGGCCTGATCTTGTTGAAATTCTAAGGGGTGTTTGGTTCTGTTTTAACGGCTAGGTTATTAGCATTCAAAATAAGTCAAACAATTTTATTGAGCTTGGGGCCGTTTTTTATGAAAAATGTTGTGGAAAAGCAACAATAATTTACAAAGGTAAGAAGTTATAGCTGCTATTTGGGAGATCACACTACTACTACCAATCACAACCGCGGTCACTGAGGAGAAGTGGTGACATTGTTCATAAAAAACGGCTGAATATAATTGCTATAAGGCCATAAATAACAAAAAAATTCTTAAGGAATAATACATTTAAGGTCAGTCAAACACACCGAAAGAAACTCGGAGAGTCTCCTTAATGTCGATGTTTAAAACATCGGCAAAACTTCCATCGATGTATCGTCAATTTCTCGATGTTAGTAAATTGTAAACCTCGATGGCAAACATCAAAAATTGAACCGATATTATCGATGTTTCAAAAACATCGATGCATCGTTTGCATCCCTAGTTCTGACACCGATGGCATTTACAGAATTTGAAGGTTGCTGTTTAATTTTGATTTTATAGTTATTGCGGAAAAGCATATAATTTTCCTTTGCATGAATTATGGCGGATAGTTCTTTAAGGCTATCGTTCCTTAATATTCCACCAAATGATTTAAGAGATGGTGATAGAAAGAATTTAAGATTGATATCCTTTTGTTTAAATAAATTGACCATTGTGTGGTGAGTTATTTTAACGTTGCCAGCTATTGAGTTTGCATAGAAAATTTTCTCATTAGGGATGGGCTTCTGTACATGTGTCCGTTGTATGTAGTTTCTGTTGGAGCCAGTATCTACGAGGAATTTGAGTAATTCACCACTAGCCGTTCGGCATTCGAAATAGGGAAGTGATGAATTCGTTAACCTAAAAAATGTATATCTGTAAAGTCTTCGAAGTCGTTAGCCGATACATTATTTGCCATATCTGACTCATTTAAATATTTTTCTAGTGTTAGTTCGTAATTGTTTGGGTATGGATCGTCTTCAGCTTCTGAGCTATTGATATGATAATTTCTTTGCAATTTTGCTGGCTTTTCGTTATTAGTCTGTCCGCCTATTGTTATTTTTCCTGCGTATCCCTGGGCAACGGGTCTATTCGCGTAGTTAACCTTTGCCGTTCTTAGGCTTTGGTCAACTTGCACAGGTTGCGGTGGTTTGGAGGTGGTTGGTGTAGGTGGTGGTTATTGGGTGTAACTGTTTCCGAATCGGGGTTGGTTATTTGGTTGAGGATTTTCATTACTTAGAGTTATTCATAATGGGGGTATTCTTTGAGGTAATTGTGGTGGATGAGGTATTTGGGGATAAAAAGGATATTGATAATTTGTCAATAAGTTTGGATTGTATGTTTTGGGCATTTGAACACGATTTGGTGCTGGGAATGTTGGATGGGGTAAATGGGTATAAGGAGTTTGCATGTTGTGAGTATATATTATGGGAAATTGGCGGTGACGGGTTTGTGCCAAAATTTTTCTCAATGCCACATTTATGTTTGGCATACTGAGCCCTGTCTTATTACCCCTATATTTACTATTCATCACTTCGTCCGTATAAATTAGAGGGTTGGTCTGTGTTGTAGATGTCATGCCTTGTGTAAGGCACACACTGGTCGCTATCGTTGTTATTAAAGCTTCTAGCTTTGGTGTCGCGTTGACTTGCGGGGGTGTTGTTAGGTTAGAATTGTCGGGAGAGTTTGCGGGAATGTTGAGGTTGGGGTTACCTGTGTAAGGTACCGATAGGTTGTGTAGAACTGATGGGCGTATAAGGTTGTTAGGATTGGCAATTTGGTATTCTGTTTATAATTCTATTAAAAATATTCAATTATCAGACTGAGAAAATTATAATTATTTATATTACCACCCTGGGGGTGGTGAGTCGCAGAGGCAGTTTATTTGTTATAAGAACCGAAAGATCCCGAAGGTGGTGAATCGCGGTCCTTTTTTTAAGTGATAGGCTGAACGAGCCTCTAAATTATTACCAGTATTATTAAAATTAAATGGAGTTATCTAACTCTGGAGGGTCCCCCGAAGGTGGTGAGTCGCAGAGATACTTTATTTGTTATAAGACCCGGAGGGTCCCCCGAAGGTGGTGAATCGCGGCCCTTTTGCTTTGTTAAGTTATAGACTCTACGAGCCTCTAAATTACAATTACCAGCAAGTGTTTAGTTCACTTTTTCCCAACTTACTATTTTAAATTTCATAAAAGAAATTACTTAATCTTACGCTCAAATGATTTCACAATTTTAATCTGTATTTAATCAGCTCTTTGTTTTCTTCAATTTATGTTCGGACTTTTCTTTTTGTATTTTTAAATTCACATTATGCACTTACAAAAAATAGATGACGCGCATGGCTGGAGGATGTAGTCCGGTTTGGAAGTCTTACCAAGGATGCTCGTTGGCCACTTTGTGCTGCGCATTTCCATTCCTCATGCGTGGGTAAGGGATGTTGAGTTCTTATCCACGGCATGTGATCTAAAGAAGCAATCCTCTTTTAATGTATTGTGTTCAGCAAAAACGGCAAGCCTCTTGGGGTTGACTTATGTCCTTTCTACGCGTGACTGGGGTTCCAAGTATCCAGGGAGTGTGATCTGAGGCAGCAGCCCTCTTTTAATGCATTGTGTTCAGAAAAAACGGCTAGCCTCTTGGGGTTGACTTAGGATTTTTCACACGCGTCTGGCGCCAGTTAACGAAAACTACATTACGTTTTACTTTAGGAGCGAATCGCTCCTTCTTTGTTGAGTTAGAAAAACCAACTAAACTAAATCCAAATCGAAAACCAAAACCGTAGTTATTTCTGTCACAGCAACACAAAGTGGCAGCGGACGGCGTCGGTAGCAGCAACGGTGGCGTGATATTATTTAGCGCTCCTACAGTCTGGAAGACGCGTAGTCAGCGAAAATGTCTTGCGCATGTAACATATTGGGTTGCAGAATATTTTAGTATTCGCACAGTCTGGAAGACGCAGAAATGTCTTGACCGTGTAGTGCATTAGGCCGCCGCGTATTTCTAAACTTATTATTTGTTAACTAATGCACAAATGTAGGTAAGAACAACATAGCAGCAAACGACGCGACCTGAGGATAAGCAACATCACGCCATCACCGGCTACATATTTAAATACATATACTTTGTTATATATCGACAGTGCATACATATAAGCACAGCATTTGAAAGGGTATTGGTACACCACAGTTATTATCGGCAAATTTTTTCGGCAATTTGCTCAACCCAGAGCCAACAACAAATCCACACGTGTATATACATATTACTGCTTGTACTCAGACGCGCTAAGCCAAGTGCACATTATCCCAGCTAACAAAACAGCGGGACCCGAAACAAAACACATCCCAGCGAGCAATTATAAATACACATATCAAAGTATAATCAAATTTTATTCTATCAAGAATTTCAATTTTAATTAACTAATTTTTAATCAAAGAAGAAAAAAATTAGCGAACACTTCGGAGAATACAAGCTCCCGGACGGAGCGCTAGTGTGCGCTTCCCGAAAACTTTTTAATAGTAAATTATTTCCGTGAAAATGTAGGGCCGTCGTATGCTCCTACAACAATAAATACGAATAAACACTTGCTAATTAACGCGCAACTAATAAATTAAATTAAACTTTGCGGCAAATATCAAACTAACGCGATCGAAGCAAAGAAAATGTGTTGACCGGTCCGTTGTCTTTTGTACAATAATTCACTTTATTTGTTAGCAAAACGAATATAGCCTCGTTGGTTCTTATGTACTACGTATATATGTATACTAGTGTGAGTGTATATTCAGCGGCCACGCAGGGCTGCATTATTTACAAAAATATTAGGGCTGTTCAGAATGTTGTGGAAATGGTCTTGGATTTGCAGTTGGAATTGCATTTGCAAATATTTTGCTTGCTGCCTGGCAACCGTGTGCATTTTATTGTTGTGAAATTACAAATGCAACGAATATGCAAATTCAAGAGTTGTCAAAGTTGAGGAATTTTAAAGTGCATAAGTTTGTGCAACTATGCATAAGGGGTGTTCAGGATCTTGTGCATGTAATCATGAATTTGCGTGATTCAATTCTTTTGTAACAACTGCAACAATAAACTGCAAACATAAAATTTGTAACAGCTAATAAAAATGCGAATCCAAAATCATTATCACAACACACTGAACAGCCCTGTATGTAGTATTTAAATAATACAATTCACTTAATGTTGTACTTATGTACATATAGTGGCAAAATAATACTTAAGCACTACATTCGAAGATTATATTGAGTATTGGGTTTAGCAATTCAAATATTAGTGTATGATTATATCAAGAAACTAGCGGTACCCCGGTGTGCTTCTCTACACCAAATATTTAAAAATGAATGAAAAATCCTGGAATTTTTCTATTTGAAATTTTTTTTTTACTATATTGCAGCCATGTTTATACTTGATATTTATCATAAGAAAAAATAAACACAGCACATCATAGCAACAATTTTTCACTATGTTTTCGATTTTTCATGTATCTGCTGTTGTACCATATACGTGGTTCATGTAACAGACATAAACTGTTATAGATCATGAACCGCTGGACCGAATTCGGGCACACTTCACATAACCCATCTGCATATACCGTTTAAATTTGGTAGAATTCGTGCACTTATTTTTATACCCGAGCGCACTTGTGCACAAGGGTATTATAACTTTGTTCACATAACGGTTATTTGTAACAGGCAAAACGAATCGAGATAGATATAGACAAATGTATACATAAATGATCAGAATGAAAAGAGAAATCGATTAAGCGGTGACTGTCTGTCCGTCCGTCCGTCCGTCCGTCCGTCCGTCCGATTTTAAAAATTTTCGGCCATTTGGTATGCTGTACCAGGGCCAACAACTGTGCCAAGTTTGGAAGAAATTGGTGTAGCGGTTACCAAGATATACACATGTAACCATAAGTGGGCGTGGCTACGCCCATTTGCCAAAATTTTGTAATATTCTTATTTTTCGTCTAAAACTCATTGCAAATATCAATTTTGAGTGAATTATCTTCAGTAGTTACTAAAATATCGCAGTTTTCGTTTTTCGGAAAATTACCGTTATATGGGAGGTAGGCGTGGTTATTGTCCGATTTTTAAAATTTTCATCCATTTAGTATGCCGTACTA
>NW_016157965.1:63905-65236 GCF_001687245.7 Rhagoletis zephyria
GACAATAACCACGCCCACATCCCATATAACGGTAATTTCGAGAAATACAAAATCTTCGATAAATCAGTAAATATTGAAGCTAATTTATTCAAAATTGATGATTGCAACAATTCTTTACCAAGAAATACGTTTATGACAAAATTTTGGAAAATGGGCGTAGAACCGCCCACTTGTGATCACATATGTTCTAGCAATTTGGACCAAGCTCGGTATGGTTATTGTGCTTGCCACATAAAAGCAAAACGTTGAAAATTGTTGAAATCGGACTAAAATTGAGGCCGCTTTTCATATAACGGTAAATTTCAGATATGCTTGAAACTTCAATATTTCGAAATTTAAGGACGCTAATTTACTCAAAATGGATACACCTCGGTTTACCATGTAGCGGTAGCTTTCGGAAAGGAGGAAAACATATATTTAATACTTGCGCCGGGTATTTAATGTTCGGCTCCGCCCGAACTTAGACTTTCTTACTTGTTTATATGTAAGATAGGAGGTGCCACGCCCTCTTTTCCAATACCGCCCATTTTTCTCCATGAATATGAAATTATTTGATATATCTCTATACCAATTTCCAATACTCTACCACAAATATTTCAACAGATACACAATATGAAAATTTTAGTTAGTATGGGAGGTGCCACACCCCCTTTTACGAATTTAGGCAAACTTCATAAAAACCACCTGCATGATAGCTTGAATATGCTGTATAAATTTGGTTGAGTTCGGTGAAGCCGTTCTCAAGTTATAATCTCACACCAGAAACGTGTACTTATTTTTATACATAAGATACATATGCCACGCCCCCTTTTCCAAATTAGGGCAAACTCCACATAAAATATCAGCATGATGGCCCGAATATGCTATATAAATTTGGTTGAAGCCGTTCTCAAAAGCTAACTCACTAATTTTATATATAAAATAGAGGCGCCACGCCCCCTTTTCAGAATTCGGGCAAACTTCGCATAAACTATCTGCATGATAGGTCGAATATGCCACAAAAATTTGGTTAAATTCGGTGAAGACGTTTTCAAGTTATAAGCTCACACCAAAAACATGCACTTGTTTTCATACATAAGATACATATGCCACGCCCCCTTTTCAGAATTCGGGCAAACTTCGCATAAACTATCTGCATGATAGGTCGAATATGCCACAAAAATTTGGTTAAATTCGGTGAAGACGTTTTCAAGTTATAAGCTCACACCAAAAACATGCACTTGTTTTCATACATAAGATACATATGCCCCGCCCCCTTTTCCAAATTTGTGCAAACTCCACATAAAATATCAGCATGATGGCCCGAATATGCTATATAAATTTGGTTGAAG
>NW_016157965.1:67527-69844 GCF_001687245.7 Rhagoletis zephyria
CTTCAGTAGTTACTAAAATATCGCAGTTTTCGTATTTCTGAAATTACCGTTATATGGGAAGTGGGCGTGGTTAAAGTTCGATTTTGCCCATTTTCAATACCAACCTACCTTGGATTAAGGGAAACCTACATACCAAATTTCGTTTAGATATCTCAATTTTTGCTCGAGTTATCGTGTACACGGACGGACGGACAGACGGACAGACGGACAGTCGGACGGACAGACAGACATGGCTTAATCAATTTCTTTTTTCATCCTGATCATTTATGTATACATTTGTCTATATCTATCTCGATTCGTTTTGGCTGTTACAAACAACCGTTATGTGAACAAAATTAATATACCCTTGTGCACAAGTGCGCTCGGGTATAAAAATTAGTGAGTTAGCTTATAACTTGAGAACGGCTTCACCGATCAGGGTTTGGGCGCCCCCCGCGGTCGCTAGCGGCCACAAACACCTGCGAGCGGAGTGATGTTCTTGGTGCTGGTGTGGGTGCTGAATCCATTCACGCCTGTAAGTAGTTGTGTATATATATAATTTTAGTGGGACGTATATCGAGTATCGTGGGTCATGAGACAGAGAAGTATATAATTGTTATTTTGGAGAAAAGGCGCGTTTGGTGATTGGAGGAGAGACAAATTTACGATCAAGCGGTTTGTGGTATAAGTGGTAACGAATCACGATGATGGTGTAGGGTTACTCGGTCGCACTGGGACTGAGTTGAAGTTCGGCCGGTGGCAAAAAACATAATTTAACTATCGGCCGTGTGAGAATGCCGGTTTGAGTGCGTGCCTCGACAACACGAACATGCCCATCCTTGCCAGGGTGCAACCTATCGATGCGGCCCAGACGCCATTCCGTGGGCGGGAGTGTGTCATCATTAATGACTACGCATTCTCCGATTCTGGGTTCGACTTGAGCATTCTTCCACCTGTGTCGCTTATGTAAGTCTTTGAGGTAGTCTTCCTTCCATCGTTGTGCGAATTGGTGGTGTAAGACCTTGAGTTTTTCCCATCTATTAATGAGCGAGAGGTTTTCGCGACTAGATTCGGGGAATGATAGGAGGGGAGCACCCCGGAGAAAGTGGCCAGGTGAGAGCGCTGTAAAGTCCGTCGGGTCTTGGGTGAGTGGGGATATCGGACGAGAATTTAATACAGCTTCTACTCTTATTAAAAGGGTAGTAAACTCCTCAAACGTAAATTTATGGGGCCCGGCAGTTCTTTTAAAGTGAAGTTTAAAACTTTTAACGGCAGACTCCCATAAGCCACCCATGTGCGGGGCGCTGGGAGGTATAAACTGCCAATTAGTACCCTGGGGTGAGTATTTTTGGACAATATCACGGGATGCCGTTTGGAGGAAGACAGAGAACTCCTTTTCAGTGGCTCTTTTGGCTCCTATAAAAGTTTTGCCATTGTCACTCATCATTTTAGCGGGGTAACCACGGCGACCAACAAAACGAGCAAAGGCGGCGAGAAATGCCTCTTTGGTCAGGTCTGAGCACAGCTCGAGGTNTTTCTAAGACCGTATCGTAAGAGATTTGGACCCGATTCCAAAAGTTATCGCAATTATTGTCTTTTATTTTCAGACTTGACTCGGTGTTGTCTTGGATTGGGGTGGACTTGAAACGAGTACAGTAGTCCATGAAATTATCAGTTTCTGATATAAATTTGATAGAAGCGAACGATTGCTTGGATTTCTTCGAGGTTGACTTTCCACTTGTACGCGTTGAGCGTTGGGACTCCGTGGAAGTACCTTGGGCTTTTTCATCGTCACTCATCTTTGGGCTTTTTGATTTATCTATTTGAGGGGCACCAAGCATTTATTAATTCAAGGGAAAAGGGGAGTGAGTTGATCAGTTATGCGAAATAAAATGACCGCAATATAGTGTTCGCAACACGAGAAGTAATAGAAAAATTTGTCGCTTCGAAATGTGTGTTCGTACCACTGTACCCGCTTAAGCAAAAAATTCAATCGCCGTACCGCACTTTTTGTTATATTTGTATATATGTATAGGTATATAAGTATATATTAATATTTTATGAGGGGTTAGAAATAAGCTGATATTTGTGGAGTTTATTAAGTTTTAACTATTTAATATTTAAGTGACCGTTTATGTGTGTGCATATATGTATGCGCGCTCATATATCAAAATTTATGTGTGGAAAAAAATGAGAGAGCAAGTAAATACTCGCAGTTATTTTCACTTTGTTCGAAAATACATATAGAAATATGCACCGTTTGCTGATTGCGCGGGAAAATATGAATATTTATATAGGAGATCTCCACAAATATTGCTTCTTTTATATATATATGTTT
>NW_016157965.1:73984-86724 GCF_001687245.7 Rhagoletis zephyria
GTTGAAAATTATTGAAATCGGACTAAAATAACGGCCGCTTCTCATATAACGGTAAATTTCAGAAATGCTTGAAACTTCAATATTTCGAAATTGAAGGACGCTAATTTACTCAAAATTGATACACCCCGGCTTACCATCTAGCGGAAGGTTTCGGAAAGGTGAAAAAACACATATTTAATACTTGCGCCGGGTATTTAATGTTCGGCTTCGCCCGAACTTAGACTTTCTTACTTGTTATATATAAAATAGAGGCGCCACGCCCGCTTTTCCGAATTTAAGCAATTTTCACACAAACCATCTGCATGATAGCCCGAATATGCCGCACAAATTTGATTGAATTCGGTGAATCCGTTCGCAAGTTATATGGTCACACCAAAAACGTTCAAATATTTTTATATTTTATTAGTATGGGTGGTGCCACGCCCCCTTTTCCGAATTTAAGCAATTTTCACACAAACCATCTGCATGATAGCCCGAATATGCCGCACAAATTTGATTGAATTCGGTGAATCCGTTCGCAAGTTATATGGTCACACCAAAAACGTTCAAATATTTTTATATTTTATTAGTATGGGTGGTGCCACGCCCCCTTTTCCGAATTTAAGCAATTTTCACACAAACCATCTGCATGATAGCCCGAATATGCCGCACAAATTTGATTGAATTCGGTGAATCCGTTCGCAAGTTATATGGTCACACCAAAAACGTTCAAATATTTTTATATTTTATTAGTATGGGTGGTGCCACGCCCCCTTTTCCGAATTTAAGCAATTTTCACACAAACCATCTGCATGATAGCCCGAATATGCCGCACAAATTTGATTGAATTCGGTGAATCCGTTCGCAAGTTATATGGTCACACCAAAAACGTGCACTTATTTTTATATACAAGATATGAAGTATTACATACATAGGTAAATACAATTCATGTGCAAACAAATATGAGTTCGATATGCAAATCCTGATTCGCAATGGCATGGATTTCATGTAAAATGAACATACTATATGTATATATATAAAAAGGGAAATAAATGAAGGTTAAGATGGTAATGGCGTGCTCCAACATTCCGGCCCATTGAAGGACCTGCGATCTTCAATCCACATTTGTTGGAAGCATTGCTAATTTGTGTATAGCATGGCGACGGATCCCGGACTATGTTTTGATGTCAGCCACCCGAACCTTACCGTCTGCGCCAGTCACGGACGGTTCTTACCACCCTTCCTAAAAGCCACTTTTGGGGCGGCGAATTGTCGGCGTGCACCAGCACGATTGTGCCAACTTCTAGGTTGCGTTGCGACCTGTACCATTTGGTTCTCGCCTGGAGGGTGAGGATATGGTCCCGCTGGAGGGCGGACCAAAACCGAGCCTTCAGGGACGAGAGCCGCGGCCAGCGATCTAAACAACATAACTTCTCGGTTGAGACCCGTGCCTCGGGCACGGCCATAAGCGACTCTCCTATTAAGAGGTGGGCCGGGGTTATTGCCTCGGCGTCGTTGGGGTCGTCTGTTGCTCCTCCGATTGGGCGGGACTTCATTATTGCCTCTACGTCTACCATAATGCTGGCCAACTCCTCGAACGTTAGGGTAGCGTTGCCGATGACGTGCATAAGAAGGTGTTTGGCGCTCTTGACGGCCGCTTCCGTCCGCGATGGCGATGGCGCCCACGAAGTTCGCTGCGTTGTCGCAGTATAACTTCTGCGGAACTCCGCGACATCCGACGAACCTTTTGAGAACAGATAGAAATGCATTAGTTGATAAATCATAGACAGGCTCTACATGTACAGCCTTTGAATTGAAACAAATAAAAATGGCAACGTAAGATTTGTAAGGCGGTCGGCCCCATATTTTGTGTGTGGTGTATATAGGCGCACGAAAATGAACTCCGGAAATAAGAAAGGGTCTAACTGATCTTAACCTATCTGGTGAGAAATCACCGATTATTTGGTTCATCATGAATGATGACTTTTCAGAACGCTTTTCTGATGATTTAGTTTCTTTGTATGAGGTCTTGTTTTGCTTATGGTCATTTACCTCTAGTGACTGACAACGCGTTATAAGGACTTTAGCACAATCATTCCAAGTGGGGAGTTTCGAATAATCAAGTAGGTCATTCAATTTTGCTCGTGTAGCCCCACCGACCTTTGACATAGCTAAATGAATAAATATTGTTATATTTTTTTCGCTGCCCAACGAATGAAGTGAATCATATATAGCCGAGCTAGTATCAACGGCATTGCGGAGGAGTGACGCACTTGGGTGAGAAATTTTTGGAAGGCTAAACACTTGTTCTACACTGTCAAAAAATATGAGGCACTTCTTAAAAATCTCCTCTCTCAATTAAGTTTACACGGTAGAGCAACTCTAGGAGATATTCATTCTAGCTAGAGACAAAATAGAGAAATCTCAACTTTTATCTATCACGTACTCTACAAGCTGTGTACACGGTAGACAATAGTTACCTCTCGCCTGGAGCTAGTATTCTATCTTGAATTGTTGTCAACGCTTGTTGTATGTATATATGTATTTATATCAAAGCCACGATGTAGAAAATATAGTTGGCGCCATCAGCGCAGCGCTAACCCTTCGTCGATTTGACAGCTTTCACCTATTTTCTGACGTCATAAAATACATTTTCGCAATATGAACAAGAATTAAATTTTCAAATTGTACTTATTTGCCGAATAAAATTTTACCTAAAAGTAGACAAATGAACCTAAAAATTAAACATGGCAACCTCTCTCTTCGGTACTATGTGTACTTTTGGACTCGCATCAAACAACCTTTAATATTTAAAATTCTCATGAAAGGAGTTTCCCCGAGCAGTTCGAGCCAAACTACTATATATATGTATGTAGGTATTCATCAAGTTGAGCAAGTGGCCTGGCACTCTGACAAAACAGCAGATAACTCAAGCAACGACTATTGCCAGAGTGCTCAATTTGTGAATACCCCTTAGGTTTCAACTAATAATTATGCCCCTTTGCAAAGGACGGAGGCTATCGGAAAAGCCATTGAAATATCAATGAAAATTAGAGGATGATTCTCGGTACATTATTTGACTACGTTTTAATTGCATTTAAAATTGTGTGCTTGTATCGAATATACGGTTTAATGTCGTAGCCATTTCAAAATTTAACAATCTGTAATGAAGTTCATTGTCAAGACTTTACTATTTATACGTATCCGTAGAGCAAAAAGTTTATTTAGCTTGCTAAATAGAGCGTGGAGTTGTCGTAGAGTTTTCGATCTAGCTTCGTTGGACTGTGTACACGGCGAAGTCTCGCTAAATAACTCTCACATAGACTTTGTAGGTGAGTCTCTCGTAGAGCTCTATTGAGTGTTTACACGTCTCTAGCGAGATTTTTGTCTAAATTTCGCGTTTTTTCTCTACCGTGTACACTTAGTTTAATGCTTTCGGATAACTCTCTTCCGTAATTTGAAATGCCTTAAAGCTAAGCGTACACGATAGAGAAATCTCTCGAGAGTTTTACTGAAACAAAAAACTCCTCTCTCAATTAAGTTTACATGGTAGAGCAACTCTAGGAGATATTGACTCTAGCTAGAGACAAAATAGAGAAATCTTAACTTTTATCTATCACGTACTCTACAAGCTGTGTACACGGTAGACAACATTTACCTCTCGCCTAGAGTTAGTTTTCTATCTCGAAATGTATGTATATATGTATTTATATCAAAGCCACGATGTAGAAAATATAGTTGGCGCCATCAGCGGAGCGCTAACCCTTCGTCGATTTGACAGCATTCACATATTTTCTGACGTCATAGAATACATTTTCGCAATATGGACAAGAATTAAATTTTCAAATTTTACTTAATTGCCGAAAAAATTGGACCTAAAAGTAGACAAATGTACCTAAAATTTAAACATGGCAACCTCTCTCTTCGGTACTCTGTGTACTTTTGGACTCACATCAAACAGTTTCTCCGAGCAGTAAGTTGAGCATGTGGCCTGGCTCTGACAAAACAGCAGATAACTGAAGCAACGACTGTTGCCAGAGACTATTAGAAAAGCCATTGAAATGTCAATGAAAATAAGAGGATGATTCTCAGTACATTATTTGGCTGCGTTCTAAATGTACTTAAAATGGTGTGCTGGTATCAAATATACGATTTAATGTCGTAGCTATTTCAAAATTCAACAATATGTAATGAAGTTCATTGTCAAGACTTTACTATACGTCTCCGAAGAGCAAAAAGTCTTTTAAGCTTGCTAAATAGAGCGTAGAGTTGTCGTGGAGTTTTCGATCTAGCTCCGTTGGACTGTGTACATGACGAAAAAGTCTCGCTAAATAACTGTCACATAGACTTTGTAGTTGAGTCCTTCGTAGAGCTCTATTGAGTGTTTACACGTATCTAGCGAGATTTTTGCCTAAATCTCGCGTTTTTTCTCTACTGTGTACACTTAGCTTAACAGTGTGTAGAGCCTCGCCAGACAAACAACTTAGTAAATGGTTGAACCTTTCTGTAGTCGTAAGTGACTGCTCCTCATGAACTAAATGATTAAATGTTCCTCTAAAATTTTTATAATCGGCATATTTTCCGTTAGAATTTGACAACTTTAGGTTAGGGAAACCAGTCACAGGACGCATTGTTATTCCGAGGGTTGTTTCCATCATTGGGCTGGCCCTTATTCTATATCTTCCAAGCAACGAGAGTAATTTTGATTTGACCGAAATCCTCTAGCTCACCCGTCTTCTCATCTTCAGGGTAAATTTTCTCTATTTCAGACTGATACGCCATAATTTGCTTTATATATGAATTCAATATATCAGGTCTGCACTCAAGGTCTATCGGGGTCCACACCATTGTAGAATTAAGCAAGTTCTTAATACGGGTTATATCTTTACGAGACGTGGCGCGTTGTTGCTTCAGTGCAGCAAGCGAAATTGCTTATGACTTAGCATTATCAGTGGATAGTGGCATTCTGAATTAGATTTGTTTCAATTAAATAGAATAAATCAATAAGAACAACGAAATGAAGTGGTATCCAGTATACCTTTGTTCCAAAAATACCAAACTGTATGCAATCTACTGTTTGGTTAAAATTAGCTACGATTTATTCGCAAATTTTTCCAAAAGGTTTTCAATAACCTTGGATTCGAACAAAACTCACAATAACCTACAATAACACCTACGGAAGTTAAATAACCAGCAGCCCCTCTTGCTCCGGCAATAGATCCTTTAAGTTATACAGCTCCTTTTCAAGGCATATCGCATACGTAAACCTTATTTACTTGGTTGTATTGATTTTGTTCCGGTTACTTGCAACAAGCAAATATACATATATACATACGTCGCTTAATTTAATTTTTGGTGATAGTACTGCAAAATATCTTCGCTTCAGTACAAACAGCAGCAGATACTTTTGCGCAGGGTTCAAATAAAAAATTATCTGAAGAAAATTCACAACAAAAATATTACGGCTGCAGTTTCACTCTGCCCTCTGAGAAGCGAACCATCAGCAGCTGCACTCTTTGTATCTACGCAGTTGTTACCTTCACAATAGTGTTTTCCAAGGGAAAGCGCCAACAACACAGCAAATTTCACAACAATGGCATGAGTAGCAACCGCAGTGGTAACGCCAATATCTTCGACAACAACAACAACAACTAGAGAATTTACCTAGTGAAGGTGCTAACAATTTAAGTCTTACTGGTGAGCTGCATTGTTCTCGTTTTTTTAATATACATATACTAGTATAATTTTGACACTTATTTTTGTTAGAAGTGGAGACACAAATAAATTGTTTGATAATATCCTGTTTACTTTAATTTTTAATATTCATTAAATAACTAACAGTTTGTAAAAATTGTAAACACTCCTTTTAGAGATTATTTGTGTGAAGTTATCATAATGTTTCGTTCACCCCCACATGATACACACACATCTACGCGGACTAATAATTTAAATGACTCGCTTATAGATTTGCAAAACAACTCTTTTCAAGAGGAGTTGACAAATCCTTATGCTAGTCAAAATAATAATGAGGTGTATGCAACCTCAGTGAAGCTTCCGCAATTTTGGACAAGTTGTCCAGAAGCTTGGTTTATTCATACAGAAATGCAATTCAACATGAAAAATATTACACAAGATACTACAAAATATGAACACACAATCACAGCGCTTCCGCAAGAAGTCATAGTTACGATATTAGATTTCATTCAAAATCCTCCGCATAACAACAAGTTTTCAGAATTAAAGAAAGTCTTAATTGAAAGGCATTCTTTAAGCGAAAATAAGAAATTAGATAAAATTTTGTCAGATTCAGAGATGGGTGATCGTAAACCCTCTGAATTTTATCGGTCGCTCATGTTGCTTGCAGGTTCCAATTTTAGTCAAGATATTTTAAAGAAACTTTGGCTGAGAAAATTGCTAAAAACTCTTAGTGTGATATTAGCTAGTTCAAGTACCAATGATATAAATGAATTGGTGAAACTAGCTGATAATATTTGGGAAGTGATTAATAAAACCGAAATATCAGCTATGAATAGTTTTCAAAATTCTAAATCAAAAGACACAATTATTGAGAATTTAGTTAAAACGACGAATCTTATGTGCGAAAATTTTCAAAAACTTTCCTTTGAATTAAATTCTACTAAGCAACAAATTAATCAAAATTCTAGATATAGATCATATAATAGGAATTGTTTTAGAAGTCCATATAGAAGTAGATCAAAATCTCGTGATAGTCAAAATTGGTTATTTAGATACCATTACAAATTTGGTGATAAGGCTCAGAAATGTCAACAGCCTTGTGCTTTTTATAAAAATAAAAATTCGTCAAACTAAAGTCATCCGTTGTTGTGGCGACAAACAACGGAAATTTAGACAATACCACGCGTCGCCCATTTATATTTGATAAAACAAACAAACTAAATTTTTTGATTGGTAGTGGAGCTGAAATTTCTGTACTCCCGGTAACAAAATTTCCTCATACAAAACGTTCTTCCCATATAATTCTTACTGCAGCCAACGGTAAGAAGATTTTAAATATAAATTTAGGTTTAAGACCCGAGTTTTCATTTACATTTCTCATAACTGATATTGCGAAACCAATTATAGGTGCAGATTTTCTTTGCAAATACGGTCTTTTAATTGATATGAAACACAAACGTTTAGTTGATCCAGTAACAGGTCTTTCGGTTAACACGGTTTCATGTGTTTGTAACATTTCCCTTCCAAAAATTTTTGTAGTAGAGAACAAGTATACAGGATTGTTGAAGGAATTTCCTTCTTTGATCGCTGAACCAGATTATTGGAAACCGGTTAAACATTCTACGGTTCACATACTTTTTACTGAAGGAAATTTGCCATTCTCAAAGCCAAGGCGCTTGGATCCGATTAAATTCAAAGTAGCTAAGACTGAGTTCGATTTTTAGTGAGGACAGGGATTTCTAGACCTTCAAATTCTTGTGTAGCATCTGCACTTCATCTAGTACCTAAGAAAGAACTAAATGACTGGCGTCCTTGTGGTGTGTTTCGGAGACTTAACGTTGTGACTGTACCGGACCGTTATCCTTTACCTCATATTCAAGATTTTAACATCAGAAATAAGTATATATTTTCGAAATTAGATTTGGTGAGAGCCTACCACCAAATTCCAATGGCAGAAGAGGATATCTATAAAACTGCAATAACGACACCTTTCGGTATGTTTGAATTTATACGAATGCCTTTCGGACTAAGAAATTCAGCGCAAACTTTTCAAAGATTTATTAATGAAGTAGTTAGTGGTTTAGATTTCGTTTTTGCATATATTGATGATCTATTGGTTGCAAGTGAAAATGAAGAACAGCATTTTAAAGATCTCCGTATACTTTTCCAACGCCTAACAGAGTACGGGTTAAATATCAAACCAAGTTAATGTACTTTCGGTGTTACAAGTGTTGATTTTTTAGGGCATAATATTCCTGAGGCGGGAATCAGACCCTCTGATGAAAAAGTGATAGCTATTCGTAGTTTTGAACGTCCAAAGTCAATTAAACAGGCACAAAAGTTTATTGTTATGGTTAACTATTATTATAGATATATATCAAAATTAGCTGAGTCTACTGGAGTTATATATGATTTAATTAATAAAACAAGTAAAAAACGAGACAAAATTTTGAGTTGGGATGACAAATCCATTAAAGCTTTTGAATGCATTAAAGAGAAGTTTGCATCTAAGATTTTGCTAAATCATTTTAGCAAAGATTCAAAATTGTCTTTAACGGTAGATGCATCGAATACGGCGATTGGTGGTGTCATACAGCAGCATTTCAATAATAAGTCTGAGCCACTTGCGTTCTTTCCAAAGAAGCTCTCTTCTGCAGAAATGAAATATAGTGCNCAACAATTTACTGTTTTCACTGGCCATAAGCCCTTGACTTTTGCTCTAAATTCCAAAACCGAACGTAGTCCAAGGCAAACCAGGCATCTTGAGTTTATTGCACAATTTACGAATGATGTACAGTACATTAAGGGTGAAGCAAATGTTGCGGCTGATACTTTATCTCGAGCTTTTGAAGTTGAAGAAATAAAGAATTCAGAACTTAAATTCAAAATTTTACAAAGTGAACAACAACAAGATAATGAGCTAAACAACCTTGTATCTGGAAAAACATTTCGAAATCTTAAGATAGTAAAAATTCCTCTTTTAAATTTCAATATCTGGTGCGAATCGTCAGGAGAGTATCCTAGACCATTCGTTCCAAATAGTTTGGGAAAAAAAGTATTTAATAAGTTACATAGTGTAGCGCATCCGGGTACCAAAGCTACTCGTCGATTAATCATCAAAAAGTATTTTTGGCCCAATATGAATAGAGAAATTAATGCATGGTCAAGAGAATGTATCAGTTGCCAAAAATCTAAAGTTCATCGGCATACAAAGTCTCAAGTGAGTAAAATTCCAATACCAAAAAAAAATTCGAGCACATTTATTTGGATATTATAGGTCCTTTGCCTGTTTCAAAAGGTCATCGTTATATTTTGACAATAATTGATAGGTTTATTCGCTGGCCAGAGGCATATGCATTAAGAGATATTTCGGCTACAACGATTGCAAATAAATTTTTTACTGGATATGTTTCACGATTTGGAGTTCCATTAAAAATTACGACTGATCAAGGAAGTCAATTTACATCCAAATTATTTTCAGAGCTTATATCAATTACTAGGTAGTCATCATATTAAAACATCTGCACACCATCCGCAAGGCAATGGTATGGTTGAGAGATTTCATAGGCAATTAAAAGCTGTTATTATGGCCACAGATGGAACTCGAAGGTGGTATGAAGAACTACCGATAATACTTTTGGGATTACGATCTGTTTATGAAGAAGATATTTCAGCTACACCTGCTGAAATGGGTTTCGGGCAAAATTTACGTTTACCTGGTGAACTTATTGTTCCATCAGCGGAGAAGTTTTCTTCAACTGAGATTTTAGATTGTTTGCGTGAACATTTTCGAAATGTTAATTCAAATTTAAATCATCATCAAAATTCCAGCACTTGTTTTTGTATTCCAAAGGATCTTCAAACCTGAAAATTTGTTTTCGTTCGTTCTATAAATAAATGTTCATTACAACAACCGTACGAAGGACCCTACAAAGTTATCGAAAAAGATAAGAAATATTTTAGGGTAGAAATAAATAATGAAGTTAAAACAATTCCGATAGATAGACTAAAACCAGCAATTATTGAAACAGAATTTATACCAGAAACAAACACTAATATAATGAATAACACAACATCAAATAAGAAACGAGTTACTTTTAATTTATATAACATTAATTCTCTAGAAGGGGGAGTATTGTAGGGTTTGTATTTGTGTTTTTGTCTTTTATTGTACTGTGTTAATTTCAACTTTGTAATTTTAAAAAATTTTATACCTAAGTGATTTTTGTAGTTCAAACATCAAATAGAAAATTTTCATTATTCAAACTTTTCTCGAATTGTTAACAACGTAAAATAAAATAAGTTTTGTTAACTTGTAATAATTAAATTTATTTAAGAATAAATACCTTTTCAAAAACCTGCAACCCTAATATTGGTTTTATGCCAAAGCTATTTAATAGTGCCAACTGTACTATATTTGCACTTTCGGAACGGTTTTCGTATATATGTATTTGCATATCGCCTGATGCCGGCTAACGCTAATTTTCGTGTAGATATGCATTTACGGTATTAGATGTATATGCAAACTTGCATATGTACCGATATACATATCGTCGTAACGTCATTCTGCAAAACCGCGTAACTGACATTGGCTGCCAAAAATTGAATTTGCTCACACAAGCTCTTGGCTCAATCCTTATCCATTCGTCCTGAAATATACTAGCCAGAAATGCAATTACTTTATAAAAAAGATAACCATTTTTAAATATAGTGTTTTTACGCTCTGGAAAATAATTTCTACAACTTCACATACGCGGTTTTGCATTTTGCAAATACTCGGTTTTGCACTTTAAACGACGATATGTACCTATATAGCACTGGCACATTAAATTAAACTTTNTGTACTTACATTTTTATGAAAGTATTATTTCTCGTTTCTAATTTTCTATAAAACTATTTNGTAGACATTTGTTTAATGTGACATTTTCATAAAACTTTTGTATTTAAGCAGCTTTTTAAATCTATGTANAAATACTCGGTTTTGCACTTTAAACGACGATATGTACCTATATAGCACTGGCACATTAAATTAAACTTTTTGCAAATAAAATTAATCTTTTGGTAAATAAATTTAATCTTTTGGCAAATAAATTTAATCTTTTGACAAATAAAATTAATCTTTTGGCAAATAAATTTAATCTTTTGGCAAATAAAATTAATCTTTTGGCAAATAAATTTAATCATTTGGCAAATTAAACTCTACTATAGTGCTAAACAGTGTTTTTGTAAAAGTAAAAAATACACTNTAATAAAATTTCGGAATATGTACATACATACGCAGCCATATAACTTGATTTCAAGAGAAACGAATTTTCATTTGGTACGNATTTGGCAAATTAAACTCTACTATAGTGCTAAACAGTGTTTTTGTAAAAGTAAAAAATACACTAAAAAAACTGCTGTTGCTGTGCTAGGAAAGCATTTTTTTTAACTTTTGACGCTTAGCTTTACTGCGCCAATATCAAGAGTTAACCTATAGGATACCTGAAAAGTGTTTTTATAAGCTTTTATTTAACTTGGTCATCCCGCGCAAATCGTGGNAGCGAAACAGCTCAGTAACTGGTGCGATGGCACCTTCTGAACGCGTTGTTGCGTACTTCTGATCAACTGAATAGTTGCGTGTTAGATGATCGTAATATTTTTCTGATCATTTGAGACAACATGTTGGTGTGTACCTTTGAGAGTTGAATTTGACAGCTAATGTATGAAGTCGTTCAGANACAGAGCGTAATTTGCCAAAGAACGTAAAACCAGAGCAAAGCTATTTATGGCAAATTCTAGATATCAACCTAGTCTAGATATGAACCTCGTTGTAGGCATCATATCAAGGAGACACAATTAGAAGACTCGAGAAGTTTCCCCGCCAGAAGAAATTTAAATAAATATATGCCATGCTACAGCGGAAGTGGACGACACGCCATTTCTTTAANCATCATTGAGTTTTTTTAATAAATACTAAAATTAGAGGTGTATGAATGGCGANTAGGGTTTTCCCCACAACTTGGTTTTGCTGCAGTGAAACGACAGAACAAGTGACGAGAAAAAATATATGCGGACACTTACATATATATGTATCTATGCACATACGTATCTATGCACATACGTATCTATGCACATACATACATATGTCCATATGTAGGTATGTATCAGAGAGCTGCAACGGATACCTAGATTTTGTGTATACTCGATCATTTACTCGGGCTTTGTATGATCGTTCGTTTATATTCAATAACAAGTAATGCGCCGTTAGCTCATTGCGCACGACGATTGCGGCAACACATTGTGCTCGCTTCAACCACCAAAATGGCGTTAGCGTGAACGAGTATAGAAATGTTATATGTACATACACATACTCGCCGTCACCACAGCCAAGGCATGAAACGTTTTGTGGCGCGAGCCACTCGAATTGTCCTTGCATGCATCAGTTGATCGTCGTCGTTGTCGTGTTATTCTTTGCATGCATTAGTTGAACAGCGATCATTGGGTGCATTTGCTAATTTTTCAAGTTGTGTTATTCTTTGAGTGCAATAATTGATCAGCGGCCATTAAGTACGTGATTTATAATTGTAGTTATCGTGAGATGGCAGATACAATAGAATTCGTTTCTGAACAAATTGCAAGTGGTAATTACCANCAATTACCATTTGTCCGGCCGTCGAAAGGGCGAAAGCTTTGTTTGGAATGTGGTTGCTGAAATCCTAAAGCCGGATGATACTGTAGTGACAGGTTTGCTTTACTGCCGCACTTGCTGTAAAGTGCTGAAGTATACCAGTAGCCAAACGTCTAATTTGAATCGCCACAAGTGCTGCAAAAACATGAAGGAATCGCAAGTTTTGAAACCTGTCACAGCATTGGACAAAAATGAGGCCATTGAGAAATGCACGTTTTGGGTCATTGAAGATAGCCAGCCCTTTTCGGCAGTAAATGGTACCGGCTTTGCCAAATTGGCGAAGTTTTTAATTAAGATCGGCGCAACCTATGGCGAACATGTTGACGTGGAGAACTTACTGCCAGATGCAACAACGATTTCTCGTAACGCGAAAAAGTATGCAAAGGAAAAAAAA
>NW_016157965.1:86749-87298 GCF_001687245.7 Rhagoletis zephyria
TCTATCATTCTTGCCACAAATGTATGTTTTCTTCGAAAATACTCAAGTACTACCAGTAGAGTACTCTACTGTCAAATACCTTTTACTCGCAGTAGTTGCGGAAGGCAAAGTAAATACTCTACGCGTCTTGCTATTGATCGGTAGTTTACGTACGCTTGCAGAAACTGGTTTATGCTTACTCACACTTGACCCGAACGATGAGAGTAAAGGAGGGAAAGTATTTGCGCGGCGATCGGATGTCTTGTTAGGCCCTTTAAATGGAATTGCGCAGGAGTTTATTAGGTATGTATGTATTTATATGTATGTATGCAGATATTTAAATGTTTGCTATTCGCACGACAAGCTTTTTTAAAAACGAAGTAAATTAGTACAAATTGTTAGTAATTTTCATTAGAGTTTGAATATCTCCTTTCACTAAATGGCTTTTAGTAACTTTAACGAGACCTAACTTATTTTATTTTATTCATTTTAGTGCAGTTTTGACAAAATTTTCTTACTAAAAAATCTTTTGTTTCACTACTTTAATTTATTCCTTTGATTAAACATGTT
>NW_016157965.1:87323-93186 GCF_001687245.7 Rhagoletis zephyria
CAAGCTTTTTTAAAAACGAAGTAAATTAGTACAAATTGTTAGTAATTTTCATTAGAGTTTGAATATCTCCTTTCACTAAATGGCTTTTAGTAACTTTAACAAAACCTAACTTATTTTATTTTATTCATTTTAGTGCAGGTTTGACAAAATTTTCTTGCTAAAAAATCTTTTGTTTCACTACTTTATTTTATTCCTTTGATTAAACATGTTAAATAAAAGCTTATTTTAAAAAAAATATTTTTTTTACATTACTTTATTTGGTTTTTCTGTTCTGTTGATTTGACTGCTCACTTTCAAACAGTTCTGTCACACCATGGTCTCAAATATTCGTCAAACTTGCTGGCGCATTTTATTTCAACCAAACCACGCATTATGGCCAAATGGGATAAAAAAAAAACATCAAAATGCTACAAATCTTGAACTCCCTTAATATAGTTTCAAACGCAGGTACAAAAAAAGTTTATTTATGTGCATACGCACATATGTACATTAAGGTGCTCATCAAAAATGTTTTTTTTTGAAAATTTCAAGACGCTACCCACTAATTTTATTCGTTTTTATGAGAAATATTATTGCCTATTTTTATAGATAGTTTAAAGGTCATTTAGAGGTCTCGACCTGTCGATTTAGGTTAAAAAATACGGTTTTGTAGATTTATGAGTTTTTGAATGACTATTTTTGACTCGATTTCAAAGGCCGAATGTCATTTGAGAAGAGGATATAAAGGCCTTTAAAATGGTATTTAATAATCTATTTTCGGACTTGGCTTGTTGGGATTTTTTATGGGGTAAAATAAAAAAAAATCCAAATTTCTCTTAATTTTTTAAATTTTGACGATTGATAATTTCCACAATTTCAAAATATGTAGTACTGTCTAAAATTAAATCTATTTTCAAATAAACTGATACCTCATTAATTGCAATCGCATTAAAATTGTCGATTTAGGAGACTTTTCTTAAATACGGCCTTGAATTTATATTGTTTATGTACCGGACTTTCTGATTTTTTTAACAGTGTGGCTAAGAAATTCATCAAGGTTTTACCAAGCTCTAAATGTTTTTATTTGTCGTTTTTTAATCAAAATGCCATAATTTTTCCACAAACAAATAGCTTCTTCATATCCATCTAATGCATATGGTACCGCAAAGAATTTACAAAGCAAACAAACAATAAACAAGTAAGAAAGTTTAAGTTCGGGCGGAGCCGAACATTAAATACCCGGCGCAAATATTAAATATATGTTTTCCACCTTTCCGAAAGCTACCGCTACATCGTAATCCGGGGTTTATCAATTTTGAGTAAACTAGCGTCCTTAAATTTCGAAATATTGAAGTTTCAAGCATTTCTAAAATTTACCGTTATATGAAAAGCGGTAATTTTAGTCCGATTTCAATAATTTTGAACGTTTTGCTTTTATGTGGCAAGCACAATAACCATACCGAGTTTGGTATAAATTGGTAGAACGGTTACCGAGATACATATATGTGATCATAAGTGGGCGGTGCCACGCCCATTTTACAAAATTTTATCATAAACGTATTTCTTGGTAAAGAATTGCTGCAAGCATCAATTTAGAATAAATTAGCTTTAATATTTACTGCTTTATCGAAGATTTCGTATTTCTCTAAATTACCGTTATATGGGATGTGGGCGTGGTTATTGTCCGATTTTAAAAATTTACGGCCATTTGGTATGATGTACCAAAGCCAACAACTGTGCCAAGTTTGGAAGAAATCGGTAGAGCGGTTGCCAAGATACATATACACATGTAACCATAAGTAAGCGTGGCTACGCCCATTTTTAAAAAATTTGTAATATTCTTATTTTTGTCTAAAAATTATTGTAATTATCAATTTTGAGTGAATTATCTTCAGTATTTACTAAAATATCGCAGTTATATGGGAGGTAGGCGTGGTTATTATCCGATTTTGCCCATTTTCAATACCATCCGTCCTACGCCAGAAAGAAGTACACGTGCCAAGTTTCGTTACGATATCTTAATTTTTACTCGAGTTATCGTGTGCACAGACGGACGGGCAGACGGACAAACAATCCCCGCTTAATCGATTTCTCTTTTTATCCTGATCATTTATGTATACATTTGTCTATATCTATCTCGATTCGTTTTGCCTGTTACAAACAACCGTTATTTGAACAAAGTTATAATACCCTTGTGCACAAGTGCGCTCGGGTATAAAAATAGCTCAAAGGGGACCATCCATTCTTTAGTTATGCGCCGTCTGATGTACGCAACTTTGGTATACTTATGGCAAAATTAAAATTACATAATAATCTAAATATTTAAATTAAATAATTAAATCAAATTCGTTTTTGTATTAAAATACCACGATACACCATTATCCAGGCCTTTTTGTAGAATTTCGCTAATTTAGAAAGTGTGATTGAATTCTTCCCCTTTTTCTCATGCTTCCAAAAACCATCCCTGCGGGTGGGAGTGTAAAATTTTAGAAAATAGCTACTTACAAAACCTTTAATAATTGAGTCATGATTCAATAATCAAAGGTTTTGTAAGAAAAACTTTCTCTTGCTCTAATTTTACCAATGACACTCCCACCCTACTCCCAAAAATAAAAACAGTGATATTCCTTTTCCAAATTTCTTCGCAAGTTTTAAGAACTTTTTTCAATTTTTAGTGGTGAAATTTTTACTTTGTAAACTTGTAGAGGTGTTTGTTCTGCATGCGCTGGCGACAAGAAGACAAATAAATAATATATATATATATGTAAGAAATACCACCAAATGCTAGGTCTATTGTTCCTGCTTTTTTTAAGGCAAGCAACTTTTGTATTTGCTACCGCCAGAGACTTTGCTAGAATTCAGCCGCAATTTACCGCGTATCAACAAAATGCAAAACTCCGTATCAAGATAATGTAAAACCGCGTATGTGAGGTTGCATAAATTATTTTCTAGAGAGTAAAAATACTCATATTTCGAAATGGTTCTCTTTTTTATAAAGCAATCGCGTGTCTGGCTAGTATTTATATTTCAGGACGAATGGATAAGGATTGAGCCAAGAGCTTGTGTGAGCAAATCCAATTTTCGGCAGCAAATGTCAGTTAATTGGTTTTGCTGAATGACGACACGCGGTTTTGCACTTTAAACGAAGATATTTGTATACATATGTACATATGTAGTATATGTTTATTCATGTAACTGCACCGGTTATATGTATTTTTATATGCCCGTATGTATGTATGCGGATACATAACTTTGCACTGGTTTTTATGTATCTATTGAGGTGCCTTTAAAGTTACCGCAAGAAATGTTCCGCTGTTTAGCCAATTTTTTCTAGAAATTTTCTAATAACAGAGTTTTATTTTAATTTCATAATTTATTTTCTTTAATTGCCACTTTTATAACGTCATGCATGCAAATTTATAATTTAATTTATTAATTAATTAATTATTATTTTATTATATATTTAATCACACAGCACATACCTCATCGATGCCCATACACATCTTGAATCTCCGCCAATGCAGCCACTAATTCCTCCACACCCACAGGTCCACCGTCGACAACACTGACCCGCCAACACCCACCGCCGTAACGAAGTAACCAGACACCTTCTTGGTAGGAGCTCAAGTTTGTCTCCAAACTGCACCGCCGAACGCACTGACTCGTTGGTACCACAGCAGCAAGCAAACAGCTCCTCCAACCAACAACAACAGTAGGACCAATGTCGCCCCAGAACAGCAGCTTTTGTTATCGGTGTATCCACGTAACCGCGGAGACAATTGCAGAAATTGACAGAACACTGGATTGTGTCCTGTCACGGTCGCCAAGCACTAGTCGACGGAGCACTAGTTTGCGCTTCCCGAAAACCTTTTAATAGTAAATTATTTCCGCGAAAAAGCAGGGCAGGGAATAAACACTTGCTAATTAACGCGCAACTAATAAATTAAATTAAACTTTGCGGCAAATGTCGAACTAACGCGAGCGAAGTAAAGAAAAGGTGTAGACCGCTCCGTTGGTTTTTGTACAATAATTCGCTTTATTTTTTAGCAAAACGAATATTAGTCCGGTCAATTTAGACAGGTTACGAAAATTCCCACCCAGCTGATAGGATTGGTAGGATTGTTCAAAACACCAACATAAATGAAATCTAAAAAGTCCTCATCGATCCGATACCTGGAAAAAAAGTTACTCGGGGTCAAAGGTCACAAAAACGGGATTTTCGCTATTTTTAGCAAAACGGTAAGTTTATCATAAAATTAGTTTAGACAAAAATTGTAGATCAGATAATTATCTATAAAAAATATCAAAACACTTGTTTTCCTAAGAGCCACCGTTTCCGAGATATAACGCTTCAAAAAGTTGGAAGAGTTGTAATCAACATAATGCATATTATTGGTTAGACAGAACCTGGGGCGGACAATAACCGACTTTTAGTTTCAGGCACTAAACGGTTAAGTAGTATATCAAGCAACATTGATGGGACTTCAACAAGTNCACAACATTTTTGAGTAATAAAAACGATAATAGCTTTTTTAATGTTATTCCTAACATTCGCATTCGCACATTCGCATTCCAAAAATTCGCATTCGCATTCGCTTTCGCATGACATTCGAAATATCTCTAGTTCTTATGTACTACGTATATATTAGGGATGTTTCGAATGTCACATTTTTCACATTCGCGAATNATGTCACATTTAAAAAAGTGATTATAACGAGGAAAAAGCCCTTATACCTGATAAAAGTTTCAAACGTTCCATATTTAAATTGGGCGCCACTTGTTTTAACTCACGCTGGCTGTGTTAAAGCCTGTTCTGTAACAAAAAAATCAAGTTGATAATGAAGAATATCGATGGATAAATAAAGAAGTAATAAGTGGTCNATGAGGTGATTTCTTAGAGGCTCGTATATAAGGCCCGTTGCACTGAACAATTGCTCGCTTGAAACGCTGGCGGGTGGAGCGCTCAATTAGTTGGGGGCCAATTTGTCGTATTTTAGTTTCGTTCTCCACCATTCGAGAAGAATTTCACCGAGATGAGCTCGTTTTTCTTTAAGATAAACCTTCAATTGAGATTCAATTTCACATTTCTTAATGTCTCCATCCGAGCCTTCGCTGTCGCTGGAGCAATCTAAAATTATTTCTAGGTTGCTTATAAGACTTTTAGCAGTACATGTTGAGCCGTTTAGCGGCGCTAAAAGCCGGTTATTGTCCGCACCCTGGTTAGACATACTTAAAGCCATTTCAACTATATTAGAGTGGACTCTCTGCGAAAAACACTCGCATCAGAATCACGAAAAAATGCAAACTTTGACTGATCATATCTCGGAAGAAAAAAAAGGAGAAAAAAATTCATCGAAAACGTGATGACGTGACGGATTTTATGGAAATTGCCTTTTTTCTGCTAAAGAGATATTCTGCTATAGAGTATATTCGTTTAAGAATGTCCACGATTTAGCTTTCCCTGATTCCATATATACACATTTGATGTTGCCTTTTTTTGCCTATGGTACATTTAAAAAAGCGATTATAACGAGGAAAAAGCCCTTATACCTGATAAAAGTTTCAAACGTTCCATATTTAAATTGGGCGCCACTTGTATTAACTCACGCCGGCTGTGTTAAAGCATGTTCTGTAACAAAAAAATCAAGTTGATAATGAAGAATATCGATGGATAAATAAAGAAGTAATAAGTGGTCATATGAAAATGCGCAAAGATTTTTATACCCGAGCGCACTTGTGCACAAGGGTATTATAACTTTGTTCACATAACGGTTGTTTGTAAGAGGCAAAACGAATCGAGATAGATATAGACAAATGTATACATAAATGATCAGGATGAAAAGAGAAATCGATTAAGCGGTGACTGTCTGTCCGTCCGTCCGTC
>NW_016157965.1:95030-96613 GCF_001687245.7 Rhagoletis zephyria
AGAACCAGAGTTTTCCGTTCGAAAAATATTGATTTTCAAGAATTCCATACCATTTCCACGAAAAGTTGTTTTTTCCCATACAAAATACATGGAAAAGTTGGAGCGCTTTGTGCGACCTCTAATTATTTTTTGATATATATTATATTTAAAAAATAATAATTTTGTTGCCTTTTTTCCCATGAGGTGATTTCTTAGAGGTTCGTATATAAGGCCCGCTGCACTCAACAATTGCTCACTTGAAACGCTGGCGGCTGGAGCGCTCAATTATTTGCGGGCCAATTTGTCGTATTTTAGTTTAGTTCTCCACCAATCGAGAAGAATTTCACCGAGATGAGCTCGTTTTTCTTTAAGATAAACCTTCAATTGAGATTTAATTTCACATTTCTTAATGTCTCCATCCGAGCCTTCGCTGTCGCTGGAGCAATCTAAAATTATTTCTAGGTTGCTTATAAGACTTTTAGCAGTACATGTTGAGCCGTTTAGCGGCGCTAAAAGCCGGTTATTGTCCGCATCCTGATTAGACATACTTAAAGCCATTTCAACTATATTAGAGTGGACTCTCTGCGCAAAACATTCGCATCAGAATCGCGAAAAAATGCAAACTTTGACAGATCATATCTCCGAAGAAAAAAAAAGAGAAAAAAATTCATCGAAAACGTGATGGCGTGACGGATTTTATGCTAAGGAGATATTCTGCTATAGATTCCATATATACACATTTGATGTTCCTTTTTTTGCCTATGGTACATTTAAAAAAGTGATTATAACGAGGAAAAAGCCCTTATACCTGATAAAAGTTTCAAACGTTCCATATTTAAATTGGGCTCCACTTGTATTAACTCACGCCGTCTGTGTTAAAGCCTGTTCTGTAACAAAAAAATCAAGTTGATAATGAAGAATATCGATGGATAAATAAAGAAGTAATAAGTGGTCATATGAAAATGCGCANATACTTAAAGCCATTTCAACTATATTAGAGTGGACTCTCTGCGAAAAACACTCGCATCAGAATCACGAAAAAATGCAAACTTTGACTGATCATATCTCGGAAGAAAAAAAAGGAGAAAAAAATTCATCGAAAACGTGATGACGTGACGGATTTTATGGAAATTGCCTTTTTTCTGCTAAAGAGATATTCTGCTATAGAGTATATTCGTTTAAGAATGTCCACGATTTAGCTTTCCCTGATTCCATATATACACATTTGATGTTGCCTTTTTTTGCCTATGGTACATTTAAAAAAGCGATTATAACGAGGAAAAAGCCCTTATACCTGATAAAAGTTTCAAACGTTCCATATTTAAATTGGGCGCCACTTGTATTAACTCACGCCGGCTGTGTTAAAGCATGTTCTGTAACAAAAAAATCAAGTTGATAATGAAGAATATCGATGGATAAATAAAGAAGTAATAAGTGGTCATATGAAAATGCGCAAAGATTTTTATACCCGAGCGCACTTGTGCACAAGGGTATTATAACTTTGTTCACATAACGGTTGTTTGTAAGAGGCAAAACGAATCGAGATAGATATAGACAAATGTATACATAAATGATCAGGATGAAAAGAGAAATCGATTAAGCGG
>NW_016157965.1:96659-96869 GCF_001687245.7 Rhagoletis zephyria
GGGCGTAGGACGGATGGTATTGAAAATGGGCAAAATCGGACAATAGCCACGTCTACCTCCCATATAACGGTAATTTCCAGAAATACGAAAACTGCGATATTTTAGTAACTACTGAAGATAATTCACTCAAAATTGATATTTGCAATGAGTTTTAGACGAAAAATAAGAATATTACAAAATTTTGGCAAATGGGCGTAGCCACGCCCACTT
>NW_016157965.1:96879-97086 GCF_001687245.7 Rhagoletis zephyria
TAATAATTTTTAGACGGAAAATAAGAATATTATAAATTTTTGAAAAATGGGCGTAGCCACGCCCACTTATGGTTACATGTGTATATCTTGGCATTTGGATTTCTCCCAAACTTGGCACGGTTGTTCGCCTTGGTACAGCATACCAAATGGCCGAAAATTTTTAAAATCGGACAATAACCACGCCCACATCCCATATAACGGTAATTT
>NW_016157965.1:99198-102417 GCF_001687245.7 Rhagoletis zephyria
CGAATGCGAATGTTAGGAATAACATTAAAAACTATAATCAACTTAAGTCATCGCTTTTATTACTTAAAAATTTTGTAAATTATTAGAACATTGAACGAGTGCTTAATAGGGTGGTCCAAAAATGCATGTAAAAAATAAAGTCGGAATTTTTATGCTCTCATCCCCTAGGATTATTCTATATCGAAAAAAGTATTCCCTATTTTTATATTTTGATATAAAAAAATATTTAGAGGTCACTCAAAGCGCTCAAAGTTTTCCATGTATTTTGTATGGGAAAAACAGTAGTAACTATATTTTATAGGACCGCCAAAACCCCTATAAAATGCCAGAAAATGCAATGGGGGTGTAAATAAAAAATCTTCATTATTAAAAAATGGTTAAATAATTAATTGGATATTGTTATTGGAAGTCTCCTGAAGAGAACCAGAGTTTTCCGTTCGAAAATATTGATTTTCAAGAATTCCATACCATTTCGTGGGAAAAGTTGTTTTTTCCCATACAAAATACATGGAAAAGTTGGAGCGCTTTGAGCGACCTCTAATTATTTTTTGATATTACATTTAAAAAAAAATAATTTTGCTGCCTTTTTTCCCATGAGGTGATTTCTTAGAGGCTCGTATACTGAACCCGCTGCACTGAACAATTGCTCACTTGAAACGCTGGCGGGTGGAGCGCTCAATTATTTGCGGGCCAATTTGTCGTATTTTAGCAAGAATGATAGAATACAAGATTGCGCCGATCAGAGAGGATTTTTGAGAATAACTTTTGTGTGACGTCACACTGGTGCAATTGCGAGAGAGAGAGATATGCCAAAACGTGAGCAAGAATGGAAGAAGAAGAAAAAATGTTGCATGGAAAACGTAAACAAGTTGCACCAGTGTGACGTCTTGCAAACAACGATTCTGTCAAATTCGTTAAGAGAGGAATAGCGGTCCGAGATCGGCGCAACCTTTGTATTCTCTTAATCGTGGTATTTTAGTTTAGTTCTCTACCAATCGAGAAGAATTTCACCGAGATGAGCTCGTTTTTCTTTAAGATAAACTTTCAATTGAGATTTAATTTCACATTTCTTAATGTCTCCATCCGAGCCTTCNATAAATAAAAAATCTTCATTATTAAAAAATGGTTAAATAATTAATTGGATATTGTTATTGGAAGTCTCCTGAAGAGAACCAGAGTTTTCCGTTCGAAAAATATTGATTTTCAAGAATTCCATACCATTTCCACGAAAAGTTGTTTTTTCCCATACAAAATACATGGAAAAGTTGGAGCGCTTTGTGCGACCTCTAATTATTTTTTGATATTACATTTAAAAAAAAATAATTTTGCTGCCTTTTTTCCCATGAGGTGATTTCTTAGAGGCTCGTATACTGAACCCGCTGCACTGAACAATTGCTCACTTGAAACGCTGGCGGGTGGAGCGCTCAATTATTTGCGGGCCAATTTGTCGTATTTTAGCAAGAATGATAGAATACAAGATTGCGCCGATCAGAGAGGATTTTTGAGAATAACTTTTGTGTGACGTCACACTGGTGCAATTGCGAGAGAGAGAGATATGCCAAAACGTGAGCAAGAATGGAAGAAGAAGAAAAAATGTTGCATGGAAAACGTAAACAAGTTGCACCAGTGTGACGTCTTGCAAACAACGATTCTGTCAAATTCGTTAAGAGAGGAATAGCGGTCCGAGATCGGCGCAACCTTTGTATTCTCTTAATCGTGGTATTTTAGTTTAGTTCTCTACCAATCGAGAAGAATTTCACCGAGATGAGCTCGTTTTTCTTTAAGATAAACTTTCAATTGAGATTTAATTTCACATTTCTTAATGTCTCCATCCGAGCCTTCGCTGTCGCTGGAGCAATCTAAAATTATTTCTAGGTTGCTTATAAGACTTTTAGCAGTACATGTTGAGCCGTTTAGCGGCGCTAAAAGCCGGTTATTGTCCGCACCCTGGTTAGACGTACTTAAAGCCATTTCAACTATATTAAACAAATGCAAAACATTCGCATCAGAATCACGAAAAAATGCAAACTTTGACAGATCATATCTCCGAAGAAANGTTGGAGCGCTTTGTGCGACCTCTAATTATTTTTTGATATATATTATATTTAAAAAATAATAATTTTGTTGCCTTTTTTCCCATGAGGTGATTTCTTAGAGGTTCGTATATAAGGCCCGCTGCACTCAACAATTGCTCACTTGAAACGCTGGCGGCTGGAGCGCTCAATTATTTGCGGGCCAATTTGTCGTATTTTAGTTTAGTTCTCCACCAATCGAGAAGAATTTCACCGAGATGAGCTCGTTTTTCTTTAAGATAAACCTTCAATTGAGATTTAATTTCACATTTCTTAATGTCTCCATCCGAGCCTTCGCTGTCGCTGGAGCAATCTAAAATTATTTCTAGGTTGCTTATAAGACTTTTAGCAGTACATGTTGAGCCGTTTAGCGGCGCTAAAAGCCGGTTATTGTCCGCATCCTGATTAGACATACTTAAAGCCATTTCAACTATATTAGAGTGGACTCTCTGCGCAAAACATTCGCATCAGAATCGCGAAAAAATGCAAACTTTGACAGATCATATCTCCGAAGAAAAAAAAAGAGAAAAAAATTCATCGAAAACGTGATGGCGTGACGGATTTTATGCTAAGGAGATATTCTGCTATAGATTCCATATATACACATTTGATGTTCCTTTTTTTGCCTATGGTACATTTAAAAAAGTGATTATAACGAGGAAAAAGCCCTTATACCTGATAAAAGTTTCAAACGTTCCATATTTAAATTGGGCTCCACTTGTATTAACTCACGCCGTCTGTGTTAAAGCCTGTTCTGTAACAAAAAAATCAAGTTGATAATGAAGAATATCGATGGATAAATAAAGAAGTAATAAGTGGTCATATGAAAATGCGCAAAGATTTTTATACCCGAGCGCACTTGTGCACAAGGGTATTATAACTTTGTTCACATAACGGTTGTTTGTAAGAGGCAAAACGAATCGAGATAGATATAGACAAATGTATACATAAATGATCAGGATGAAAAGAGAAATCGATTAAGCGGTGACTGTCTGTCCGTCTGTCCGTCCGTCCGTCCGTCCGTCCGTCTGTCCGTCCGTCTGTGCACACGATAACTCGAGTAAAAATTAAGATATCTTAACGAAACTTGGTACGTGTACTTCTTTCGGGCGTAGGACGGATGGTATTGAAAATGGGCAAAATCGGA
>NW_016157965.1:103153-152306 GCF_001687245.7 Rhagoletis zephyria
TATCTCTGTAACCGTTCTACCAATTTGTACCAAACTCGGTATGGTTATTGTGCTTGCCACATAAAAGCAAAACGTAGAAAATTATCGAAATCGGACTAAAATTACGGAGCTTTTCATATAACGGTAAATTTCAGAAATGCTTGAAACTTCAATATTTCGTAATTTACGCTAATTTACTCAAAATTAATACAAACCTACTTACCAAGTAGCAGTAGCTTTCGGAAAGGTGAGAAACATATATTTAATATTTGCGCCGGGTATTAAATGTTCGGCTCCGCCCGAACTTAGACTTTCTTACTTGTTTTGTATGAAAAATGAGCAGGAAAGAATGTTACTCGTACGTTAACTCGATTTCCGAAATCCACGAGCAATTCCAAATATACAGGAATTTGATATGTAGTGGCGTCCGTTGAATATTTTTCTTGTAAACCAGTGTTTAGTCTTTTTTTAGTGCTTTCTTTTGGCTTTTTTAGTTTAGTCCGTTTCCTGCTTAGTGACCTAGAAATAATTTTAGATTGCTCCAGCGAAAGCGAAGGCTCGGATGTAGAATCTGGAGACATTAAGAAATGTGATATTAAAGCTCAATTGAAGGTTTACCTTAAAGAAAAACGAGCTCAGCTCGATAAAAATCCTCTCTATTGGTGGAAAACTAAACTAAAACACGACAAATCGACAGATGTGAAATAATTGAGCGCTTCACCCGCCAGCGTTCCAAGTGAGCAATTGTTCAGTGTTTTCTTCTCCTAGGATACAATAATGGTTCTACTAACACTTGTGAGCACCCACATAAGGTTTTTTTTTATTTTAAAATAGTGTGACACTTAAAATGCTGTTATAAGTGGTAATATTACTTTTCCCAAAATTTGCAGATACGTGGTTAAGATAGAAACGGGACGATATGCCCCTTTTGAACTTTGAATACTAGATTAAAACATTATATAGATTAAGCACTCGTTCAATATTCTAAAAATTTACAACATTTTTGAGTAATAAAAACGATGATTATAGCTTTTTTAATGTTATTCCTAACATTCGCATTCGCATTCGCACATTCGCATTCCAAAAATTCGCATTCGCATTCGCATTCGCGAATGTCAAAAATATGACATTCGAATATCTCTAGTTCTTATATACTACGTATATATTAGGGATGTTTCGAATGTCATATTTTTCACATTCGCGAATGCGATTGTTCGAATGCGAATGTTAGGAATAACATTAAAAACTATAATCAACTTAAGTCATCGCTTTTATTACTTAAAAATTTTGTAAATTATTAGAACATTGAACGAGTGCTTAATAGGGTGGTCCAAAAATGCATGTAAAAAATAAAGTCGGAATTTTTATGCTCTCATCCCCTAGGATTATTCTATATCGAAAAAAGTATTCCCTATTTTTATATTTTGATATAAAAAAATATTTAGAGGTCACTCAAAGCGCTCAAAGTTTTCCATGTATTTTGTATGGGAAAAACAGTAGTAACTATATTTTATAGGACCGCCAAAACCCCTATAAAATGCCAGAAAATGCAATGGGGGTGTAAATAAAAAATCTTCATTATTAAAAAATGGTTAAATAAATAATTGGATATTGTTATTGGAAGTCTCCTGAAGAGAACCAGAGTTTTCCGTTCGAAAATATTGATTTTCAAGAATTCCATACCATTTCGTGGGAAAAGTTGTTTTTTCCCATACAAAATACATGGAAAAGTTGGAGCGCTTTGAGCGACCTCTAATTATTTTTTGATATTACATTTAAAAAAAAATAATTTTGCTGCCTTTTTTCCCATGAGGTGATTTCTTAGAGGCTCGTATACTGAACCCGCTGCACTGAACAATTGCTCACTTGAAACGCTGGCGGGTGGAGCGCTCAATTATTTGCGGGCCAATTTGTCGTATTTTAGCAAGAATGATAGAATACAAGATTGCGCCGATCAGAGAGGATTTTTGAGAATAACTTTTGTGTGACGTCACACTGGTGCAATTGCGAGAGAGAGAGATATGCCAAAACGTGAGCAAGAATGGAAGAAGAAGAAAAAATGTTGCATGGAAAACGTAAACAAGTTGCACCAGTGTGACGTCTTGCAAACAACGATTCTGTCAAATTCGTTAAGAGAGGAATAGCGGTCCGAGATCGGCGCAACCTTTGTATTCTCTTAATCGTGGTATTTTAGTTTAGTTCTCTACCAATCGAGAAGAATTTCACCGAGATGAGCTCGTTTTTCTTTAAGATAAACTTTCAATTGAGATTTAATTTCACATTTCTTAATGTCTCCATCCGAGCCTTCGCTGTCGCTGGAGCAATCTAAAATTATTTCTAGGTTGCTTATAAGACTTTTAGCAGTACATGTTGAGCCGTTTAGCGGCGCTAAAAGCCGGTTATTGTCCGCACCCTGGTTAGACGTACTTAAAGCCATTTCAACTATATTAAACAAATGCAAAACATTCGCATCAGAATCACGAAAAAATGCAAACTTTGACAGATCATATCTCCGAAGAAAAACAAGGAGAAAAAATTCATCGAAAACGTGTTAGCTTATTTCATGTGTAGAAGCCTTAAAAAAATTTGAAGCGAATCGGAGACATGACATAATTTTTTTTACGATTAAACCTGATTCACATACAACTTTCTTCGCTTTGCTTGACAGTTCATTGCTTTGACATATAAGATCGATGTAGGAATATGCATGAGTATGCTCACATAAAAAACGTTTGAAGCAAAGCAAAGCAAAACGAAGCAATATCNTCCTGATTAGACATACTTAAAGCCATTTCAACTATATTAGAGTGGACTCTCTGCGCAAAACATTCGCATCAGAATCGCGAAAAAATGCAAACTTTGACAGATCATATCTCCGAAGAAAAACAAGGAGAAAAAATTCATCGAAAACGTGTTAGCTTATTTCATGTGTAGAAGCCTTAAAAAAATTTGAAGCGAATCGGAGACATGACATAATTTTTTTTACGATTAAACCTGATTCACATACAACTTTCTTCGCTTTGCTTGACAGTTCATTGCTTTGACATATAAGATCGATGTAGGAATATGCATGAGTATGCTCACATAAAAAACGTTTGAAGCAAAGCAAAGCAAAACGAAGCAATATCTGGGGCAACTCTCAACTTTTGCCTCTACATGTATCTTTTCTCGTGCGCTTGCATTTGCATTTAATGACAAAAATAGGGTAAATAGGAATTTTTGTTGCTATTGATAATGCATATTATTATATTGTTATCTATTTTACAGATAAAAAATATGGCGGAAAAGGAGAGCGCAAAAGCTGTCAAAGCGTTTGTTGTAGCATACCTTCTGCGTTTCACGCTTTGTTGTCAAAGTTTGAACTGTTAAGCAAAGCGAGGAAAGTCTTATGTAAATGGCCCTTTAGAAAAGAATGTCTCAATATAAAGCATTACATACAAATATGAGTTCGATATGCAAATCAATAATGACACGGATTTCATGTAAAATGAACATACTACATGTATATGTATAAAAAGGAAAATAAATGAAGGTTAAAATGGTTACATCTGCGGACCACTGTAAGAATTTATTTATGACAGTAACCAATTAGAGGTTTACTGTTAAAAATGGTCCCTTTCTTAAGCAACTGACTTGTCTGAATGTTTACCAAAAGTAAATTAGATGACCTTGAGAAAACATGGGCAAAGGTGCTAGAGTCGCATAGAGAAATCGGCTTCTCGGATAGCTATACAGAACTGAGCGGCTCTGTCGAACAGAAATTCGCGAAATGCATGGAGAGCTAGCAAACATACAAATTAGAAATGTTAGAAGCCCTACAACTTTTTAGTACTGCTAGCACCAACCAACAAGCATCTTCCAACCACCCTACAAATGAATCCTACTCCGATGGTTTTTATCTTAAGGTACCACCGTGCGACACCGAAGTCTTCCACGGTGAGTACGAAGAATGGCCAGCATTCAGAGACATGTTCACGGCAGTCTATAAAATCCACCCAAAACCAACACCTGCTCAAGAACTTTACCACCTACGACTAAAACCAAAAGGACAAGCGGGGCTTATGGTAAAACAATACCCATTAAGCAATGAAAATTTCGAGCTTGCCTGGGAAGCGTTGAGATCACGGTACGGAAATCGTAGGATATTGGTCGACAACCAGCAGAAAACCCTATTAAACCTTCCTGCAATATGTACATAAAATGGAGAACAACTACAGAATATGCAGACCACAATCAACAATTGCATGTCCATCCTAGCAACACAAGGAATCTCAACAACGGACTGTGACTCCATCCTCGTATTCCTGTGTTCATCCAAACTGCCGAGTGAAAGCCTTTCACTATGGGAATAGTCGCTCAGCTACCGGAAGGAACTACCGCTTTGGGCAGATATGAATAAATTCCTTATCAGTAGATACGAGGTAGTATAAAGGTTATGTACCTATAAACCAGGCAAGGAAAAACCCCAATTTTCGAGTAAAAATAGAACTCGTGCATATCATGCGATGAAATCTTGCGTCAGGTTTAAAAATCTTTCGGTATCAGATCGCCTGAAATTCGTGAGAGTAAACAATTATTGCGAAAATTGTCTTTCCTTTTCACATATCAAGAATGAGTGTCAGAGCAGTTTCACGTTCGTCTATTGCCAAAAGAGGCATCACTCTTTACTGCATACGCAGCCCAGGCCACAAGCCGACACTCTTAGCAGAACGGACAGCGAGCGGCCCTTATCATCGAAAAGCGCCGCCAGGACGTCTTCAGCCGTAAGTCCCGCACAGAACACAAAAATGGTTTCCACTCACTTTTCGAGTAACAAAGGAACCACCCAACCCCCAACAGCAATAGTCCCCATATACTTTGCTGGTGAATTCCTTAAAATTCGCGCCCTAATTGACCAAGGCTCCCAAAAAACGTTTGCATCATCCCGAATAAAAAAGCTCCTTGGACTACCCACAAAAAAGTCTCTACACCAAATATCTGGAATGGGTGGAATAGTGGTAAGAAACTCAAATGAGATCTCCGAAATAACATTTTGTTCGTCAGATTTCGCCCTAAAAGTAGACGCACAAGCAATAATACTGCCAAAAGTCACTCACTTCACAGGCGGATTTGACATTGGCTAACTCACATTGTTGGACACCATCTAAAATCGATGTACTAATAGGCAGCGATATCATCCCGAAAATTCTTACTGAAGGACTGCAACACAATGTACATGGAACATTGCTCGCCCAAAACACGATCTTTGGATGGATATTGAAGGGTCCAGTAGCTGAAAAAGTCTCACAGTACCCACGTCACGGAATGCTCCGATGACCCACTCAATCTACTTTTAAGACAATTATGGGAACAGGAAGAAGTGCGCCCCACCCCGCCACGATCAGAAGAGAACAACCACAATCCGCCAATAAGATGGACGTTATATAGTAAAATTTCCATTCAAAGCGGGATTCCCGGAAAACCTGGCACTCGGTCACTCCCGGCCAGCAGCACAGCAGCAGTACATCAGCATCGAGCAGGGCCTAGAAAAGAAACATGAACTACGAGAGAAATATTTTGAAGTCCTAAATGAATACTTGACCATGGATCACATGGAACCCGCCTCCCCTCAAGAAATAGTAAAAAGCGGGAAACATTTTTCTTTTTACTCTCCCCATCATGCTGTCATAAAACCAGACAGCAAAACCACAAAAGTGCGAGTTGTCTTCAACGCCTCCAAATTATCTCACTCTGGCAACTCATTGAACGACATTCTCCACACAGGCCCCATACTACAAAATGACCTAATGCTCGTTATTCATAGAAAAAATGTATCGCCAAATACGAGTTCACAAAGATGACCAAGATTTCCAGCGAATCGTCTTTCGCAAAGACCCTAATATGCCAATAGAAGATTTACGACTGAAGACAGTCACATTTGGTGTTAACTGTGCACCATATTTGGCAATAAGAACCCTACACCAACTCGCTGAAGACTGCCAAAGCAAATATCCGCTCGCAAAAACATACTTTTACATGAAACGTATACAGTCCACTCTAAATGCGATGTCCTAAGTTACCGAAGCCCTGAAATCAGCAGTATTCCCTTTGAGAAAAATGCCGCCAAACCATCCGGAAATTCTAGAGCCAATTCACGACTCTGGTTTACTAGATGTCGATTTTCTCAAATTCCAAGATGCAAGCTCCACAGAAACGCTCGGATTCCAAAGGAATGTATGAATATGTAAAGGTGTCTGGCATATTCATGCGACCCACTTTTAGCAGCACACTCATGCACAAAAAGACAGACTTTATCAGCAGTAGCGAAATTGTTCGATCCCGCTGGATGGCTAAGGCCAATAATGATCCTTGCAAAAATGCTGTTACAGCAACTGTGAATGGAGGGAACTGATTGGGACGAGAACATCAAACCCGGGGCCCTTCAAAAATGGAATGCCTTTTACGACAATTTACCCAAATTTGAGAACATTTGAGTTCCCGGTTGAGTACAGTATACCCCCGAAAAATCCTTCCAACTGCATGGATTTTCAGATGCCTCCAGAAAGGCCTTTTGTGCTTGCGTTTATTTAAGAGTGCAAAATAGCGAAAACACATTTTCATCGCATTTGCTAGCCGCTAAAAGCAAAGTAACTCCCCTAAAAACCGTAAGTCTTCCACGGTTAGAACTCTGCGGAGCAATACTACTCTCCAAGTTAGTAAAGCAACTTCGGGATGATCTCAGTCTACCCACCCAGGAACTCATACTTTGGTGCAATTCCTCCATAGTACTAGCGTGACTAAAAAACCTCCACATAATTGGAAAACTTATGTAGCCAATCGAACGTTACAAATTCTCCAAAACTTGAGCAATGCGATTTGGAGACACATTTCCAGCAATGAGAATCCAGCGGATTTGGGCACTCGAGGCTGCAAACCATAGGACTTGGTGGAATGGCCACTATGGTGGGAAGGACCCAACTGGCTCATACGGTCATCAACATCGGGGTCTAAAGCTGTGTCAACAGTGACGCGTAGAGGTATTTCACACCATGGAAGATAAGGATATGGATATACTCGACCGGCTCTCGCCGTTTTCTCGCGCGCTCAGAACCATCGCCTATATGTTTCGACTTATTCGGAAGGCAAGAAAACAATCCGTCTCATCCATAGTTACCCTAACCCAAGAGGAAGTGAATGATGCAACTCACCATCCAAACCCGATGAAGTCATTATGGGGACACAATAGCACTGCTCAGAGCTTCGAAGCCAATCAGGAAAGAGAGCCCCTTTTGACATTAAACCCAATATTGGTCAAAGCAAGAATACTGAGAATAAATGGTCGATTATCCTATGCCGCCCTCAGCTACAAACGGCACCCAATAATCATACCCGGGAACTCTCGTTTCTGCTTTCTTTTTTAGACTTTCTCCATTCGACCCTACTACATGCGGAGGAACAGGTAATGGTCCGGATGGTACAACAAGAGTACTACATCCCCCGTTTAAAAAAAAGTGTATATTTCACTGCAAAAAATGCACCATCTATAAACAGTAGATGAGATCGCAGGTAGTGGTAGCCTTGCCGCCCGAGAGGTCAACATACTCCTTGCCCTTTCTCACAAAAGGAGTCGATTTCGCTACCCCGTTCTTAGTAAAATCGTGCCCACTTCGACGAGCTTCATATGGGAAGGTGTATGACTCTGTGTTTTCATGTTTCTCGACAAAGGCCGTTCATTAAGAACTATGTTCAGACCTAAGCACGAACGCTTTTAATGCACCCTTTGCACGCTTCACCGGCCGTCGTAACAAACCCCGCCAGACCAGACGTTCCTCAAGGAAGCAGCCACAGACGTCGCAGAAAGATATGCCCTTCATGGATTCTCATGGAGTGTCAAAAATTGTCGTTTTAAGAACTCGCTACTCTTCTGGTTCGGATAGGGGCGGTCCTCAGTTCCAGACCGCTCTTCCCTATGTCAGAAAATCCGCAGGATCCCCTGTGTTAACCGCAGGACAATTTCTTACGCGGAGCATCACTCCTATCACTGCCCGAACAAAACGTTGAACATCTTTCCTTTATCAACAAATGGCAAACACCTAAGGTACTGCATCATCAATTTAGCATCCGATGGAAGAACGAGTACCTCAAGGAGCTGCATAAACCCTACAAATGGAAGCGCCTACAGCCGAATGTCGAAGAAGGTGGTCTAGTGGTAATAAAAGACGATTTATGTTATGTATGTTACCAACTGCCTAACGCTATACTTACCCATCAAACTCTACATTTTGTATCCCATTATTATTTACCATTTAGCCGTATGTATAAATTAATAGCACCTACCCTTTATCAACATATTTTCTTCTCACCCATTTTAGTAAATACTTGATCCAAACGTCTTTACTATCAATACCTGTTCTTACAGAACTCGCAAAAAGCCAGAGCCACAGAAGTGCCGTCTGTGTGGCCAGCGTCATGTGGTGAGGCAGTGCCGGGCGTTCTTAGCGATGAAGCCGGAGGAGAGGTTCGAGTGCGCTCGGACCCATCGGTATTGAATCAGCTGTCTCGCCGTTTCTAATACCACCAGAGCGTGTGACTGCACGTCCAGCTGCCGACGATGTTCGCTGGGTCATCACACGCTTCTACAACGGGCACTCAGATGCGCGGCGAACTCAAAGCCGCACGCAGGCACTGCAGAGCCCGCAAACAACGCCAACAAAAACTACGGCGGCTGGTAGCTGAGGCAAAGGCGGCCCTGGACAAATTAGATGCGGCCCTAAAATCAACAACGCATCCGGCGGTGGGGAGCATGTTGAGAACATGATCGATTTTTCGCAGTAAGTCTCCACCTCTGTCAACGTGGCGCTCTGACAACGCCGTGTCAGTGTGGCCAAAGGACCACACGGCTGCCTTGTCGAAAGGTAACAGCACAGCAACATCAGAACAGTCGTAGATCATCCACCGCCACGTACGTTTGAACCCGCTCGTGTGTTATTTTGATAAATTTACTTTGCTCCCACGCATGAGTCTTCTTGATATTGAAATTAATAAAACTGAATTTAATTATTGCAACCAAGAACAGGTGCGTGTTCTTATTTAGCGATGAAGCTAGTTCAAAACAAAGCCGAATACCGAAGCCAGACCGTACCTTCGGTCGGATACACACGCATGCACATAACGCACTGGCATTCAAATTTACATATGTAGTCTTTTTGGATCGTCTTGAAGCGAAATAGTAGAGAAAATGGATTAAGAACAATTTATAGTCATTTACATTTATGTATGTTTCCTTACAGTTCCAGTGTTGAAAGGCCTTCCAGCGTTGTAGTTGCAATTTTCTTCGATGATTTAAGTGCTTGTTTAAAAGATTTAAAATTTTTCTAGTTTCGCTTGACTTAAGATTAAATGCACTTATATTTATATTTAATTTCACTTTCTATATTCTTATAATTCAATATTTTAAGCTTCTTATAATTAATAAATTTTTCGTGATTTTTATCTTTTTTTTAATACAGAAATTCTAGAACTAAATTCTTTTTCTTTATGCGATTAATCTAGGTTTGCTAACTCGTCATTGGGAAAGTTTTTTTTGTTCATTCTCGCACTACTAGGATTTCAATTCTTTGTTTAAACACTTAAGGCTCTGCCACGTTTTTGCTTTGACAGCTAAGATAAATACATACGTTTATATTAAACTGTTCATATAGACAATGCTGACTCCAAAGCAACACGAACGCTGGTTAACTCTAGCCGTTTTGCGCGCGTTGACAGTCCCTTGATGAAATCAATCACTTTTTGCTTATAAACACACATAATCATGCAAAGAAAAGACGACTAAGGACCGCGACGACCAAATGCTTCTATTTTAAAAATGTTTGAATAAGTTTTAATTGTAAAATTCTAATTCAAAACCCAAAAATATTTGCTGTCAGTGCATTCTGCGTTGCTGTCAAAATGAAACAACGCCAAAGCGCCGCGAAAGCTGTATATGACAGAGCCTTTAACCGTTTTCTCTACGTTTTCTTAACTTTTACAATTTTATGACATTTTTTCTCTATATAGTTAAGGAAAAAACAACACTACTTGCTTGCATAGACCCACCAATTTTCCGCGTTTTCCCTAAGGGGTCATTTGCCAAAGAGGTAAAGCGTCTTTTCCGTGTTCTGCCCCTCTCTAGAGAAACTGGTGTTGTACTTAGCTCTACGCGCAGTGAAGGTGGCGGTGATCAGCTACAGCGGGTTCAGCCAGTTCGTGTAACTAAAGTTGCAGGTGATCAAAGTTTTTTTCAACCCGAGTGACCTAGTTGCAGAGGTCCAGTGACAGAAATAGACAGTCACCAAATTCATTGGGATATGCAAAAATAGCTAAACCCACACTAAGGTGCAAGAAATGGGGCAGTTAATATGTAGCTCGTTTTGTTTCTCAAACGCCCCTGTGTGGGATCTGACGATACGGGATGGATCTACGCCCCCAGATGCACTGTACGAGAAAAGAACGTAAGAACTACGGCTTCTTATTGTTCTTATTTTTACGTACCTGGTAGTGTTTGGGTGGAAAACTCGCAATAAATTCATGAAAGGATCCACTCCGTAAGTATATTTCTTTAGCCAAAATAAAAACACTTTACGCCAAAGTTTTTCGATTGAAGTTAATGTTACTAGTCAGCAAAAAGGCTGAATCTAATCACAGGGGGGTTTATATACTGGCGTTTTCCATTTCTGAATTTTTCTTTGGAAAATTAAAAGCGACCTTCTTGCATTTTCAATGCAGTTAGAAGCAGAGTGTCCAGATTTGGCGATTTCGCGCCAATTTGGCGATTTTTTTAGATATTCGCGCGTAAAAGTTTAGGAAATGGCCATTGGCGATTTTTGGCGATTTTTTTCCTTCAAATAAATTTTTCCGAATTATAAAAATATACAAAACTTAGTTTTGCATGATAATTTTACAGAAGAGGCTAATGAAATGCGTGATAAACTTGACTTAACAATCATATTAAAAGACTGTCAAAAATTTTTGATCACCCTAATCGAAGAACTTTTGAAACGATTACCTAATCAATGAAATACTTTTAAAAAAGCTTTGATTTTGTCACCAGAAAGGTGCGAGAATCACAAGATGGCGAGTTTCAGGGACCTGCCAATTCACTATTTGACTTTGAAGGATAGAAAAGCAGCGGAAACATCCTTTTATTATCCTTGCCGCACTCACATGCTTTGTTGAGCGCGTTTTTCCCGTAATGAATTCAACAAAAAGTAAGATTCGAAATAGGATGATGTTGGAAAGCTTTAATTCAATAGTTCGAATAAAGTGTTATATGAAGGNTGAAAAAGCAACAAAGTCTAAGCGGTAGAAGTTATAGCACTATTTCGGAGATCACCACATCTCCTCATCAGACTTCTTTTTCTAGACTTCAGCAGGGATCGAACCTGCGAATTCGATGTTCAAAGTCAGAAGCGTTAACCACTGAGCTATGTACATCCCGTAAACAGTATGTTATCTAGGTTGAGTAGCTCAATATATGACAACAACAGAAATGTATTTATTTATTTATTTATTTATTTATTTCAGTCTATGAAACAATATTTCTTACAGACTATTCAATGCTAATAAAGCTAATACTTAAGATAGAGAATAATATTAAAACATGGTATGCAGAAGATTTAAAATAGTCGATAAGTCGATTTCCACAGATTTGGATAAAAGATTAAATTCCCGCATAGTTCTCGCTAGCGGAGCATTGCTGGCAAATCTTGTTTTAATATTCGCCCAATAAAAGGGGTATGAGATTCGAAGACTACGCTTTGGAACATTAAGACTAATCCTTTCCAAAAGATACGGGCATTCAATAATACCTTGGATTACATTAAATGCAAATCATTCAGACACTATAGGTGATTATAAAGAAATTGTGGAAATAGCTGATCTCGCCTTATTATAGGTTTTTATTTAATTTTTAGCGCCGAGCTCTTAAAAGCGGATTGTGCGATTAATCAATTAATAGGAGTTATAATAAATTTAATAATTGCGCAATCCTATTGCAAAATGTGTTGAAACTAATATTTTTAAAAAGTATGCGTATTTTTAAAGAAAATTTTTTTGTACATCACTATTATATAAGTGATTTGTTTTATTTATTATTAACCCTTAATTAGGCGCATAAAGAAAATCACACAATTAGTCACATGGGGTCCCCAGTGACCCCAATAAAAGTGTTGAAAAAAGAGTTTTCAAAATAAAAAAAATGTAAGTGTGTATTTTCAAAAATATTAAAGTCCTCTATTATCGTTAACTTAAAAAAGAAAAACATATTTTCGACTTCAAACTTAAAAAAAATTTAAAACTTACTTCCGCGAAAAAATGTTACATTAGTAGGCGCATGGGGTCAGCACTCAAGCGAGTAGCGACACATGTGTACACGACGATGTTCTAACCGTAACTAAATAAATAATACGAAATGTATTTTGTCATAAATATTAAAGCTCTTTATTATGGTTAACTTTAAGAAGAAAAGCATAACTTTTAGTTCAAACTTAGATACAAGAATAAAAACTAAAAAATGTTACATAAGTAACGTTCTGGCCGTGACTTATTTATGTACCCCGCGGGGAGTTAGGAAGCTAGACAGAGCGCGAGCACGCTCCAAGCACTCCAAGACATTTTTTTTTTCAACTTGAAATGATCTTGATCCCATGCGCCTAAATAAGGGTTAAAGGTATTATATTCGTTTTTGGTTTTAAAAACTATATTATGAGAAGATCTCATTCATATAAAAAAAAAAATTAGCGATTTATTTCAGAAATTGGCCTTTTTTTAAACAATCTGGACACTCTGGTTAGAAGTAGCATCTTCTTTAAGCTCGGAAACCTAATCTCGAGTAACTCGAATTGAGTACGAATTCAAACTCGGCTTACAACTCACTGTATCGCTAGCGACATCTTGTGTCGAAAATAGTATGCAATAAAGCTCAGACAAAAAGCTAAGTATGCGAGCAAAACAACGACCATTACAACCCCTGGACCACGATTTGTATTTTAAATCGCATTGTCATCGTGATCAAATCTATATAGCCCAGTAAAATTAAATAAATTTGGTACAAAAAATAAAAAAAATTGTAACAGCGTTTTTTTGATGCAGTTTACTTCTGTTTGACACGTATCACACATTCCGCCGTCTTGGATTTTAGTTTTTTTGGGGTTTTTGCGATTTTCAAGCGTATTTTGCATTTTTCATAAAAAATGGTTGAATTCAAATTTGTAGAGAATAATTTCCCGCATTTGTTATATACAATGTTTAAAAAAATATATTTTTTATTGTAAATAATTAGCCAAAATTTATTAAAAAACTTTACATTGTCACAACTTTCGCCATTTTCGACAATTTCTGATGAAAGTAAATATCATATTGAAATTCTAAAGTTGTAGAGAATTTCATGCTCCACAACTTCTGCACATATATTTTTTTTTGTAAGACGCTTCGATCACGACCGGAAACGTGCCAAACATAGCGATGTAAGGAAAGCAGCGTAAAATTCATTTCGTTATAACGCCAAGACTACGATGACCAAAACTTTATAGGACGGATTACAAAGATTAAGGTCTTACAATGATCACAGAGACTCCACATTAAAAACAGTGTGGCGTTTAAACTAACCTTAAATTAGATTTTGCTTTAAAGCTTTTGTGCCACTGGAGACCCCAACACTAAAAAAGGAAAAGTAACAGCAGCACAGTGGTCGGATAAGGCATGTTTTACGCGAAAAAGGTCTATTTTTAAAATGTGATAAATTAACTGGAGTAAAGCCATTCTTATTCTGAAATGACCAACGAACTCAAATCTGGTTAGTATTTTTAATAATATGTGCTGAGCAAGCATTTAATTCAACTAATTCGATCGTAGCTTATTCTAACAGTTATGAGTTGATAGCTTTCTCAACAATTTTTTTTTATGGAAACATTAAATTATAAAAGTAATTGCTGGTTTAGTGTTACTTCTTAAAAATGGAAAATAATGATTTCAACGAAATATGACACAATAAAATTTTGTTGCCAAATTATGAATATCTTAATAACACGGATTATTGTTCAAGATTTTTTTTTTTTCAAAAAGATATAACTAATTTTTTGGGCCGAGTAGGATCTTCATTCCTTTACCAAAAAGTAATGCAAGGGGTCCTTTAAGGATGTATGAAAAGAATAGCCGCGCATACTCGCACCAAAAAGAGTGGCGGCCATTTTTATTAAAAACGCGGCTTATTTTTGAAGAAATATTTTCTTCAAAACGGTATAACTAATGAGTAGAGCAGAGTAGTATCTTCATTCGTTTGCCAAAAAGCGGGATTATAAAAAGCGGGAAAATGTGATTTTGTATTTCGAAACTGTATGGTGGAAAGTGTGTTCTAATATCTATTTGATACACAAAAAATGATCACGGCTGTATTTTTTGCTGATATATTACATACATATGTTCCATTTAGTTAAACAATATAAGAATGGTACATACTACACAAAAACGTATCTTTTCTACAAAATATCATAACTCAGAAAAAAAAATCTTCGCTATTAGAGATTTGGGTTGATTGTAGTTCAAAGTGTCTCTTTCCCGGTAAAAAAGTTTGAGAGAAAAAAAATACACTTTTTGAGAAATTAAATTTAAAAAAAAATTTGCACTTTTTGTTTATTGTAAAATAAAAAATTTTAAATAATGATAATCAATAATTATATCATTCTATCTTGAAGTGACAAGAATTACTGACATCTGAGTAAAAACATTGTTGGAATCTATTAAATTTTGACAAAGTTTTGGGCATTTTAAAAAAACATTCTCACTGTCAATTCGAATAATCGATTTTTGCCTGAAAAACAAAATTTAATTCGCCCGAAAAATTTTTCCGAGCCAAAAGAAAAAATACGTGTCTCATTATTTGGACCAACAAACAATGTATTTGAGTTTGGTCGAAATTAAAAATCATGCTCGTACCTGACCGGTTGTCTGGAAATGGAAATCATCATAAATAAAATAGAAAAAAACTTTTATTATACAACGCTTTTATAAATGTACTAAAAATTGGAAAATAATATTTCTCAGTACCATAGAATTTGTTTTGATAACTCTTTATTTTGAAATTTTGGCAAGTCATTATAAACAATTTATGAGATTGAAAATGAAAAAGGTGGAACGCCTGCAATACAAGGCATTAGATTTAATTGACAATAGTCAAACTACATAACATAGACCTAAAATTTCTACAGAGAAAGTACAAATTTGAGATCGATTTTAAGCGGTCGTTATTCATATACCCACATACATACATACATATACTACTTTTCATATCAATTCAAGTCTATTGCATGTATTGTATTGCATGCGTTCCACCTTTTTCATTTTCAATCTCATAAATTGTTTAAAATGACTTTTGCTAAAATTTCAAAATCAAAAGTTATCAAAACAAATTCTATGAAACCGAGAAATATTATTTTCTATATTTAGTCCATTTATTAAAGCGTGGTATATTAAAAAGTTTTTTTTATTTATTTTCTACTTTTTATTTCTGTTTCTATAAAATTTTGCATTAGATATTAAAATAATTTAAAATACATGCATACGAGCACAAATTAATTTCATTTAAAGAAATGGCTTGTCGTCCATTTCCGCTGTTGCGTATGTATGGCATATTTTTAGGCGCAATATTTAACTAATTCTAGCAAGGCGTACCGTCGAGGTTGATGTCTATACTTTTGTATAGGAACTTTGATTATAATCTGTAATTATAGCTAAAAATGGTGTCTGGACACACACCATTGCAAGTTGATAAAAACGTTGTAAAAAATGCATTTCATTTTGAGGGAAAGCTGCTACTTTCTGCTGGAAAAATATTTGCCAACGGCAATTTACCAACAGGAGAACAGCTGATCAAAAATAGCTGGTTGGAATTTGCGCAAATCCCTTAATTTAATTCGATGGTTTGGAAGTTAAAATAGTAAAATGCGACTAATTAAACTTGTGAGAAGTAAGTAATTATTCTTTTATTCATTGAACTGTGTCAGGACAAAAATTCGGGATTTGTTTTCTAACGCTTTCAGTTTTATACTTTTGAATGTAAACAAAATTTCTATCAGCTCTTTGTCTAACTTGCAACTTTCTGCAAATTTTCTGTTCGCCCACTATTTGGGATATTTTTCTCTTGAGAGATGACATTTCGCCGGAATTTTGCTGTTGGACATTTTTTAGTGGATATTTTAAACGAATGACCTATTGACAAACCAACATTTAACAGAACAGTTACGAACGGTTTTAACTGACGTAAAACCAGATATTGAAAACATAGTCAAGGGGATCTTTTGAATTTTCTTTAATATTTATCTTACGTAGGTACGTAATAATAAAATTAATGTTTTTAATTTCTAATAATAATTTTATTTAAAAGTAAAATTTTGGCTTTTGTTGTTTTTTTGTGGCTCTTTGTAGCATTTAAATGGAAATTAATTTTTCGCCGCTTCCCTTACATCGCGTCGTACAAAACACATGTGCGTACAAAAGTTGTGGGGAATGAATTTCTCTGAAAGTTTGGAATTTCAATATGCTATGTATTTTCAACAGAAATTGTCGAAAAATGGCGAAAACCGTGAGAATGTAATATTTTTTCGCAGTTTTTCCTAGTTTTTTTACAATAAAAAATTTTGGTTTTTTAAAACTTTTGCATAACAAATGTAGGAAATTAAGTTCTCTACAAATTTGTGTTTAACCATTTTTACGAGAAATGCAAAATAAGCTTGCACATCGCAAAAAACCCAAAAAAATAAACTCCAAGATGGCGGAATTTTGCCAAATGAAATTTAGGGACAAGACTGTGGATCCATGATCTACATGTCAAATGGAAGTAAACTGCATCAATAAATCCCTGTTACAAATTTTTTTTTGAGAAAAAGTCTAATTTTACTGGGCTATATTCTGAAAATTTTAAGTTAAATAAAAGCTTGTAAAAAAATGGGTGTTGCATACAAGTGGGGACCTAAAATGTTTTGCCTTCTTAGAGCGGCAGATGTTTTTTTAGAGTATTTTTCATGGCAGAAATGCACTCGGAACATTATGGCTGACTTCAAAAACGTACCAATAAAATATTTGGATACCGTTCTACTGCGGTATTTAAACTATTTGTATATGCAGAGTTGCGAAACATTGCAACCACATACATTACATATTTTGAATATTCAATATATCGTAATTTTCCATTTTCCCGACAACAATCGCCACTAAAACTACACTGAGAAAAAGAATTAGTTTCGACAACTAAAGATATTTAGTTCCCGAATTTTGACAATATTTGGGAACTGCGACCAAGGATTGGGAACTATTACCATGGGTTGGTAATTATAGCTAAATATATTAAAGCTTCTAATATTCATCTACGTTGCACCAAATCGTTAATTTAGTGGAAGGGTTTGGTAAATACTAATAAATATTTTTTTGAAGCATATTTCTACAAATTCCATTCAACTTAACGTACGGTTCATAAAAGGATGTCATTAAGCTCTGCTAATACAGATAAGCTTTCTTTTAATACATGGTTTAGTCATAATTCCCAAATCTTAGTTGAGGCAACAACGATTTGGTTTGAGAGCGCAACATATTCATGCTTGTGAGCCACCCCTAAATAATGCTCAGCGCTCTCTGAGCACATGTGTGTTTCACATACGAAGAGCGCCAGCTAAGCAATGCACACAGTCCCACTTATTGAATCGTTTGAATGCGCTAATATGCCGACCATTGCATAAAAACGATTCAATGAATGAGACTGAGTGCGTGGAAATCATTGCTCCGCTACCGCTGTTCGTATATGGGTGAAATAAGCGTGTGGTCACAGAGCGCCTCAGTAAGCTATGGCATGTCGATCACAATGCAAGGTAGAGAAAGAAAAGTGCATGCTATTACATGCCCAGACTTGTTTGTCTCGGTGTGCGCATAGTTGTTTAAAAATATTAAGTTTGATGCCAACCGGGGTTTCTCAGTGTATATATAATTCATGTGAATCATAATCTGAAAGTATCTATTTAGCCAAGGAAAAAGCAAAGTAGTATACTTAAACCAGCACTTCCAGCAGATATTGACCTGGGTTTTCGCACGACTATTCCTGTTTCATCGTTTCTTTTTAGGAAATTCTTACCACCATACACATAGGTATTATTTACACTAGAAACTATTTATGTAAATATGTATGTATTTTTTATGTTTAATATATGCAAATATATGTCAAACTGAAACTTTTTTTTCAAATAATAAACGGTTAGTTGATTCACGTCTACAGCAAGTTCACAAAATTAATTGAAAACTTGTATAAACCAAAGCATTGTTTATATTTGCTTAACAATGATTTTATTCAACTAACAATATTGTCCACTCAAGAAAGTCGTTTTGTAATTATTAACAAATATACATTTGTCCCAACTAGAAGTCTCAAGTAAATTGCAGACTTTCGTGAACTAGATATTTATTTCGCCATATCCAACTATGCCACTTGGTCAGTATAACCAAATCTTGGTAATTATAACTAAACCATTTTCTGAGTGTAAACTAAACATCAACTTTTTTTCTGATGCGTAGATTACTCTAGCGAAGCGTTTCGATAACTTTTCGGATACGCATTGTCAATATTTTTTAGCTGGACGTTATGGAACATTATACTTTGTACGTATGCAGGCCAATTGACGTTTCGAAAGTCAGCCCATCATTGCTTGCTGCTATTACACTAAGAAAAACGTATCAAGTATCAAACAGTTGTTTTAGTTGATTCAAACTGAACATTAAAAAAAAAAATTTCTATCTGACGCAAAACGTATGTATGAAGATTTTGGTTTTTGCTCCGTTTTGCTATTTAAGAAAAGCTTCTGTGAATTTCAAAGCGAAATAGTATTCAAACAAAAATATTTCTAAAAAATATCAACCATTTATTTATATATATTAGACTGCATCACTCCCCATAAAAAGAAAATCGGTACTGTTTTTCCATTGGAATTATAAAGTCTATTATATTTTAAGACGTCAACCAAAATATTTCGGAAAAATATTAAGATTTAAGCGAGCTGGACCGATTTGAAAATACCTCCAAAAATAGAGTTTTTTATGAATAAAAATAGTTTCTTAAAGATGTTTTTTGAAAAAATCCCCTCAAACAACAAAATGGTTTAAGCTTAAAAAATTTACATAAATAAATATTTAAAAAAAATTTAAACGGAATCGTAATAATTAGATTTTTGATGCTGTTTTTTTAACTTTCTTCAAAGATTGGTATAAGAAAAACTTGAATAACTGAACCTAAACTCTTCCGATTTTGACTTGTGAGGTATCATTGTAAAGGTATTTGCTCACCCTTTTTATTTTTTTGCTAATAAGCTTATTCGAAGGACGAAAGAGAAAGGTAGGATGAACGAACATCATTCAATGTTGAATTAAGATGTGTTGGTATTTAAACAAAAAAAATTGGGGCACGAATGACTTTGTTTTGCACATAAATAAAAGTAGTGGGAAAATACCTTTCTACCGAGATCCAATAAGTCTAAATCAGAATAGTTTTCGCCCAGTTATTTAAGTTTTTCTTAAATCAATCTTTGAAAAAGGTAAAAAAAACAGCATCAAAAATCTCATTATTACAATTCCGTTGAAAAGATTTTTAAATATGTTTATGCAGATTTTTTAAGCTTAATCTGTTTTGTCATCTGAGGGGACTTTTTCAAAACGTTCTTTAAGAAACTATTATTATTCATAAAAACTCCATTTTTTGAAGTATTTTCAAATCGGTCCAGCTCGCTTAAATCTTAATATTTTTCCGAAATATTTTGGTGGTCGTTTTAAAACATAATATATTTTGTAATCGCGGCGGAAAAACCGCAACTTTTTTTGGCGATGCAGTCTAATATATATATATATATATGCTTTTTAAACAAACTTGATATGGTATAGTTGTTTTCTCAGTGTTGAAAAAAAACAGGGATCGAATCTTTGTCCCACCGGAGAGTAATGCACACCTCTAACCAATTAGTTGATTACATTGAGATTAAATGGTGCGATAACTGGTTGGGGCTATTAAATAGTTTAGCAATATAAAACTGTATTGACTGGAGGGTATCTACTTACGGATTGAGAGAGATAACTTTATCATTTTATCAATAAATCAGCTGCATAGTTTTCGGTAATACGTACAACAGATACCACTAAATACACTTCCCTGTCACACATTTCTCGATGATAATTTTTAAAGTAAATGTACATATGTATGTAAGTGAGCGTAGGAACTTCTAATCACGAATTATAGATATTTGAATTGCAACTCAAATTCATGTATTTATATACGGTATTCACATATGTATGTTCATAGCTACATTTTCTTTTATCATCTACATATGTATGTATATAACGATTATGTGAATAAAGGTAAAATCTCTTTATTCAGTTAGATATTATTTGTTTTCATTAAACATGACACATCATAAAAAGTTAATATGTGTCAATTAAAAAATACACTGTTCTTACAATCGTAAAAACATTGCAGTCAGAAATCACAGTTAAATAAGTCTGTGCGCAGGCGCTAGCTGCAGCTAAAAACTTAAATTCCCAGATTTTCCGAACGCGCTGAAATGTCATGTAATAAAATACTATACAAATTACAGTAAAATGTGACCATTATTAAAGGAAAAAATATAAAATTTTTCCCGTTGCACAATAAATACGTGAAGAAATATAACAGCTTTCTCCTTCTATTTTCTGACACTCGGCTGCGTTATACAAAATTTTAAGGGCAAATTTTACTCAGCAAATCAATGTAAACTTTTGCATCTCGCTCTTATTAGTCTTCTAGTATAATTCCGCCATGGTATTTTCAAGACTCAAATATGTCAATGCTAAACATACATATGTACATAGGTAAGCGCACATGATTCAATAATTAAAGATTAGATAAAGTGACAATTGTCTCTCTCGCACCGCTCGCTTAGCAGTGGCACCGTGTTGCTTCTTTTCAAATTTACTTGAAAAGTGTAGCTTTCATGTGAAATAGAATTATACGTTTTTGTACTATATGTATATTTGTAACAGTTTTTTTTTTTTTTTTTTTACTCTATGCCAACGGAATCCACGCCTGGAAATGACCTGCCAGAAGCGTTGCCGAATGCTTTTGCTGAAAAATCGTCATTTTACCTTGAAAAAATCGTAATTTCGGCCAAAAAACCTCAAATTTTTGGTTAAATTACTGGGTGGCGCCGAATGAGCTATATGGTTTGAATTCTTTTTAACAGTTTTCTTTAGGGATATTTGAAAGAAAGAATGTACGTTAACAAACCAAGAACCATTCTCCAACTCCAAACTAACATTCGAAAAGAAATCATGGCCATTACACCCGAAAATCTGCGAAAAGTTATGGAAAATATGCTAAACAGAGCATGTATGTGCGAAGCAGAAAATGGACATCACTTACAGGATATCATTTTTCAAGGCTAATTGCAAAAAATTCCCCAATATTATACTGTATTTAAAAAAAAATTATAATAATCGCATAAATAAAAAAGTTATAAACCATTTATACCATATAGCTCATTCGGCGCCACCCTGTATATGCATATATATATTTAACTGATGAAAACAAAAATTATTTTTAAATACAATGGCAGCGTATATCAAATAAAAAGTAAACACAATCTAGATATTTGGATGTATCCTTAAACAATATGTATTTTTCCTTTTTTCAAAGCTTTTGATATACACATACTCTCATTCATGCATATGTAGATATTTACTTGTAATTTTATTTCTATTTATCCGGTAATAAATATCCGATGTCATGCAAAAGAGAAAATTGTTTGCTTATAGTAAAATTCTATAGTGAAATTAAAAGCACGTATAGTAAAAACAAAATAAAAATTAGAAAATAAAATTTCTGAGTCCCATAGAATTTGCTTTGATAACCTTTGATTTTGAAATTTTAGCAAAAGTCATTATAAACCATTTATGAGATTGAAAACAAAAAATGTGGAGCGCATGCAATACAAAACATTAGATTTAATTGACAATAGTCACATAGACCTAAAATTTCTACATAGAAAATACGAATTTGAGATCGATTTTAAGCGGTCGTTATTCATATATCCACATACATACATACATATAATTCCCTTCATATCAATTCAGGTCTATTGAATGAGCCCACGCTTTTAATTTTCAATCTCAAAAATTGTTTATAATTGCTTTTGCTAAAATTTCGAAATCAAAAGTTATCAAAACAAGTTCTATGGGAGTGAGAAATATTATTTTCTAATTTTTAGTCCATTTATAAAAGCGTGGTATATTAAAAAGTTTTTTTATACTTCTTAGTCTTGTGTGTATAAAATTTTGCAATAGATATTAAAATAATTCAACTTGCAGTGAAAAGAGAACAGAAGACTATGCAAGCAAAATATGTTGTGCTCTCTAGAGCAGTGCCCGCCAAACACTTTCCTGGGAAACGAACTATATTCGGCCTTTCACATGTACACAATCGGCTTCTTACACGTACACAATCCGAACGTCAACAGAAAGAGTAGAAGAGCAACAAATTTTATTTAGTTGCATGCAAACAATAGGCGAAGCAGGTTGATGACGCATTATTGTTGAATAAAGTAGGTACACTGAGCAGAATGAATGAATATTCATTCAACAATTTTGTAACACAATTTTGTAACACAATTTTTCGTACATACACCCGTAGAAATAGGTATGTATATGGTACCAAGTCGTGCTTTTTCTTCATATTAAAAGAACTTTGTGAATTATGTATTTTTTTTTTTAATACCAGACTAGTCCTCAATTAAAACATACAATATGTTTTGTTATTTATCTTTTGGTTTAGTCTTTATTTTAAACTGTTATAAATGTCAAGTTTTACCTAATTTTAAAATAAATTTATATTAGATATATATATTTTCATTTTATTTCTACTTGAAATCAACGAAATTTTCTTTTAATATTCAGAGTGCTCGAAGCACGTTATCTTTTTTGCTCAGAAATCCACACTTAAATTATAAAAAAAATAATAATAGTTTTGTACAATACAATTTTACCAACTTTTTCCTTTCTCAGGGCCGTTAACTTTCATTATATGTTTCTATGTTGTTTAGATCTAAAAAAAAACGCACAATGAAAAAACGGCAAAAAAACATACCAAAGTTTTTATAATAAGTAATACAACACAGAAATTTTTGTCCGTGCATTACCACCAACACATTCTCATTTTTTATTTCATAACTAATACATTCTCATTTTAAGACTTTTCTCTTTTTGGCGGACACTGCTCTAGAGCTGCAAAGCTATCGATGGTTGGACCAATCGATATTTTCGATAGTATTGGGCCTCATCACTTGATAGTATCGATACTATCGGTAAGAGAAAAAATATGTGATCCTCACTATGGTAATATTAGTAGAAAAAAACGGGAATAATAATTTTAAACACCATTTTAGTGTGCTTTACTAAAAATAACAAACTTAGTTTTTTTAAACAACCAAATCTAAATGTGGCTAATAATGCATTTTTTGTATTTAATGCTCATCATTTTGTAACTAACGAAAAGTACGTAAGTCCCAATTTCATAAATTTTACGAAAATTAGGAGTTTTCGAGTCATAAGACTTTCGAGTTTTTTAATTATATTTCTTAGAAAAGTTTTGAGTTCGCATTTTTGTAGTTCGTTAAATGTATTAAAAAGTGCAAGTTTGAAGTAGCCAGGGCTTACTGTTGATTTTTAACAATTTTTTTGTTGAAGATGTTGCTCATTCTTTACATATAAATATTTCGAACATACCCTGCAAACCATTTTTTCAGAGTATTCTGCATTGTAAAGAAATTTTAAAGAATTCGCTAAGATTTAATTCGATTTTTTGCCGAATTTTCTAAAATGAAATAAATTACGCACACTTCCATTCTTTTACGAAATTTCGGAAGAAAATCTGTGGAGCAACGAACATAATGGTGCTATGTGAAGAATATCTTTCAGAATTTTTCCAGAGTTTTCTTTATTTTTCGTACAGAAATTTCTTTACGAGTTCGTGTCAACCACCTCATCTAGTTTTCTTTGAAAATTCGAAAAAAAAATCGTTACAGAAATGAGATACTCCTAACGATTTCCTTACGATTTCGGGAACTTTAGTTTGCAGGGTATTTACTTTGTATTTGTTTACATGACCGCACAAATAATAATGAATTCTTGAAGTAGGAATTACATCTGACATCGGACAATGGAATAAAGAGGATGAAAAAAGGTTTCCGATAGTATGGTAATTACTTTGTATTTGTTTACATGATCGCACAAATAATTATGAATTCTTGAAGTAGGAATTACATCTGATATCGGATATCGGAATAAAAAGGCGATGAAAAAAGATTTCCGATAGTATCGCGATAGTGACCAACATTCATCGATAGTGGTGTCAAATTGAGACTATCGATAATATCGATATGCATATTAAAGAGAAATTGGTGATGCAGTCTATTCTGCGCTGGTAATAAAAATTTTGCAACCGGTAAATAAAGTGCCCGTAAATTGCTCGCATTCTGTGTACTATTGTAGCCGGTAAATTTTTTTTACCTTCTCATAATAAAGCGGGGGTGCTTCTTAGATTTTATAGTCCTGCTATTGCCAGTATTCAATATTGCTAAACTGAAAATGAAAAGTTCAAAACAATTGATATCAATTACACCATGTTTTATTTCCCGATAAAACTAAATTTATTGTCAATTACTTTAATACTATTTTAGGCTGGTTTTAAAAGTTTAATTAAATCAGTTTTATTTTTTACTTTTTAGTTCACATTGTCATAAAAGCGAGTTTTTACTTTTTGAAGCTATAATTTTATTTCACTCTGATCATTTATGTATACATTTGTCTATATCTATCTCGATTCGTTTTGGCTGTAACAAACAACCGTTATGTGAAGAACGTTATAATACCCTTGTGCACAAGTGCGCTCGGGTATAAAAATGTACACGGACGGCTGCCTACATAGCATTAGTTAGTCTGTTCCAATAGCAGTCCGGTTTACAGGATTTAGTCAGAACTTACAGGAAGTCGTTCCTATTGACATAAAACCTGTAAGTGGGAACACATTTGAGAGAGTAACTGAGCAACTGTTCCTAGTCAGAAGTTACAGAATTTAGTCCGGAGTTTCTTTTCCTGTAAGTTCATGAAAAGTGTCTAACGATCAGCTGATTTGCATGTGCAAGCAAAAACAAACAGCGGTGAAAGCAAAATTCCTTATATTTGCAAAAAAAATGGAAGTAAACAACGAAATGTTTGAACATGTATAGATTTTAATAATTATTTAGTGATATTTCANTCGTCTTTGACTTTAAAAAAAAAAAAATAAACTATAAAAATTTTAATTAACTAATAATAAAATAAGTAAAGCGAAATACAATAAAACAAACGAAAATATAATAAAGTAAATTTGAATATATTAATCAAATAAAATTAAAAAAAAATTAAGTAACAACAAAAACAATTTTTATGCCCGAGCGCACTTGTGCACAAGGGTATATTAATTTTGTTCACACAACGGTTGTTTGTAACAGCCAAAACGAATCGAGATAGATATAGACAAATGTATACACATATGCTCAGAATGAATAGAGAAATCGAAGCCATGTCTGTCTGTCCGTCCGTCTGTCCGTCCGTCCGTGTACACGATAACTCGAGCAAAAATTGAGATATCTCAACCAAATTTGGTATGTAGGTTTCTGTTAATCCAAGGTAGGTTGGTATTGAAAATGGGCGAAATCGGACAGTAACCACGCCCACTTCCCATATAACNAAATTTTGGAAAACGGGCGTGGCACCGCCCACTTATGATAACATATATCTACGTATATCGGTAACCGTTATACCAATTTGTACCAAACTCGGTACGGTTATTGTGCTTGCCACATAAAAGCCAATTATTAAAAATTATTGAATTCAGGCTAAAATTACGGCCGCTTTTCATATAACGGTAAATTTCAGAAATGCTTGAAACTGCAATATTTCGAAATTTAAGGACGCTACTCAAAATTGGTACACCCCGGTTTACCATCTAGCGGTAGCTTTCGGAAAGGTGAAAAAACATATATTTAATACTTGCGCCGGGTATTTAATGTTCGGCTCCGCCCGAACTTAGACTTTCTTACTTGTTGTTAGTAATTTTACGCGTTCCTTTCCCACTCTATCTCACTGAGAGCGCGACAAATGTGCTGAACACTCTTTGCTCGAATCAAATTGATTTTGATTTTCTGTCCGAACGACTTGATGATTCGGGTTGCCGCGTTCTCCTTTATATGCGTTTGCAGCGAATTGAATGTTTTATTTGCAATCAAAATCGCATGTAGGCAACAAGATCATCAGCTGTTTGCTTTAAAACAAAATAAAATGTGCCGAACTGAACGGTGAACCGTACTTCAGCACCTCTCCGGCAAATATGTTTTGAGAGAAAGAATCCGCCTTTACTTACTAAAAAAAAGCCAGCACGATTAATTTTGCAAGTAATTATCTCAAAAAGTATGCCATAAAATTTATATGAATATAATGTAGGGAGTCACGGAAAAATGCAACATAAGCATTACCCGTTGACACACATTGCATTATTGCTGACTAAATAATTCAACACTCTAAACAAAGCAGCCTAGTGCATTGCCCGCTGCATTGAGGCCACACCCCCACTGCCCAAGCAGAATATTTCGGCAACACGTCATACGATGCCAGCAGGATGCACGTTTTAGATTGGTTGCTTTAGAAATTTGGAATTCTAATTAGTTAGGCACTGGAAAAGAGGTGGAGCTATGAAAGTGGCTTTGCAAACAAATTTGTGTATAAATAGCTCTAGGTTTGTTAAATAAAATTAGAATAGGCAAATCAAGACATTGGGCTGCGTGCATAAAGGCAAGCAAGTGCTTTTTCTTAAAATTTCAGATCTTTTACCCGATTTTTTTCAAATAAATTTAAGTCACAGCTATGAAATTTTAAGAAGAACCAATTGCGTAGTTTTTATGCATATGGTCCAATAACTTGTGTTTCTATTCTCAAACATTTCGGCAACCTCACGGCTGCCTAGTGAATACATCGTGCGACAAAAACCAAAAAATTTTAAAACACTGCGTTTTTAATTTTTCTCTCTGATGTCAGGATTTTTTTTAAATGACTTTGAAATTTCTAGGATATGATTGATTGATTGATAAAGAACCTATTTAAAAGATTTGGTGCATTGTAGATTAAAAATATGGGTATTAATTAAAAGGAAAAATTCTGTAGAATTGGAAAAAAATTTAATTTTTTGGTGCACCAGGACGAATAAGTGTTGAAACTGTCCTTTTAAAAGTTTACCTTTAACTATCCAAGGAAATTTCCAATATTTATTTTTGAAAAAATATATCCTTGACATATAATATATACTAGCTTATACCCGCGGGTTTCACCCCGCGCTTTCATACAAATATGAAAAATAACTTAATGATGTTAGATTTTATTTCTATGCCCATTTCGTTATAGCTCGTTATTTTTTAAGACTAAAACTATAAAATTATAAAATCTCCTCTGCGCGCTAGGCATACGAAAGATATCAATCCCTCTAAGTTTACCTTAAAATGGTTCCAGGTATACGACGCGTGTACGTGTAACCTTCTTGGAGGTGCCATGGCGGGTTTTAATATTTCCAACTCAAATTTAGTAACCTGGCCTTGATAAAATACCACTTCTCATTACTGTAGCAAATGCCTCAAGAGAGCTTTAGATTATAAGGCTGAACCCGGCTCTCCCTTTTCCATTTAATTAAATTTATTCTGTCAGTACGGCACTTATAAAATAAATCTCCATAACAAATTTAATATACTTCGAGAGATTTTCGATCCTTCCAGAGATATGTATTAAGAAGTTTTTCGTATGTATGGGAGGCGACATGCCTCCTTTTTTAATAACTCACATTTTTTCCATGAGCAATTCATACATTTTGCATTCACAACTCCATGCCAAGTTCCAGTATTCTTCCACAAACACTTCCAGGGATACGTGGTAAGAAAAAGTAAATTTGTACTGGAAGTGCTACGCCCCTTTTTCTTATAACCCTAATCATCTTCCATGAATTTAGAACTGATTTTACATACCCCAGTACCAAGTCCCAGGACTCTACCTTGAACACCTTTAGAGATAAGCAGTATAAAACAGTAAATTTGTACGGGAGGAATCATGTTCCCTTTTCTAATAACGCAAATTTTTCTCCATGAGTATGGAATTAATTTTGTATACACATCTCGGTGCCAAGTTCCAGTCCTCTGCAATAAACACCTCCAGAGATATGCAGCATAGAAAAATCAATTTGCATGGGAGTTGCCACACCACCTTTTCCAATAACTCTCATTTTTCTCCATGAGTATGGTATTAGTTTCACATACATACATGCATACATATGTATTTCCATACCAAGCTTGAGTGCTTTACCCCAAACATTTGAAGAGATATGCAATATGAAACTTTCAGTCAGTATGGGAGGTGCTACGCCTCTTTTCCAAAAACGTCCATTTTTCTCCGTGAATATGAACATGATTTCACACAGTGTTGGCAAACTGTTAATCTGATTAACGATTAAAAATTAACGATTAAAATGTTAATCGCGTTTGACGATTAAAATTAATTAGTCGTAATCAACTGTACGATTAATGATAACATTTTTTTAATCGTTAATCGCTGGCTGCGATTACGTTTAATTAATTTAAAACATTAATCGTTAATCCAATTAAAAATAAAATCTGATTAATTTGTCTAGTTTGTCCGAGTTTGAAACCAAACACCAGTTATAGTAATTATTTTGTGTTTTACGCTTATAAAAAGCACATAATATAAAAAAATTATAATTATTGTTATTAGTAATACATAAACTGGGAACTTTTACAAACCTAGTTTGTAAAACGTTTGTTGGTATATATCTTAATGAAAATGCACACCAAATTGCTTAGATTGATGAGGAAACCCGACTTAGCCATACCGGATTAACTTGCTTTGTGTGCACAGGGAAATTCCAGCATAACTTAATTAATCACCAAACCTACTTGATCAAATTAAGAGTTAATGATTAAAAATTAATTTTTTAATCGCGGTTACGATTAACTGTTTAGTCGGATTAAAATTAATCATGATTAACTGTAATCAGATTGAATTTAATCGAATTAACTAACTAATTAAAACATTAATCGATTAATGCCAACATTGATTTCACATACATATCACTATACCAAGTTTCAGTTCTCTCCCACAAATACTTCCAGAGATATGTATGTAATATGAAAATTCCAATTTGTATGGGAGGGGCCTTGAGTTATCGGACTTACTTTCAGTCTAAGACCATCCTTCCGAAATCCGTAGTAAGTGTACTAAATTTCGTTCTGATCGGAAAACCGGTTAAGGAAGTAGCCTGTTTTTCCATCAAGGTCATAAACCATCTTTGAGCAAAATTTTATTTTCAAACAGGTGGCAACTCTTAAAATAGTAGCCTATTTTCCAACATAGGTCATAAGCTATCTCTGTGCGAAATGTCATGCAAATCTGTTCAGTCGTTTCCGCGTATTACTTTAATTAAAACTTTTTTAACAGGTGGCAACTCTTCCAAAAAATTTGCCTATTTTTCACTGTAGGTCATAAGCTATCTGCTTGCAAAATTTCATGCAAATCCGTTCAGACTTTTCCGCGTATTGACTTAATTAAACTTTTTTAGCAGGTGGCAACTCTTAAAAAACTTAGCCTATTTTTCAACCTAGCTCATAAGCTATCTGTGTGAAAATTTCCATGCAAATCAGTTCACTCAATTCCGCGTATTAATTAAATTAAACATTTCTAAAAGGTGGCAACTCTTAAAAAAAGTAGCCTACTTTCCACCCTATGTCATAAGCTATCTGTGTGCAAAATTTCATGGAAATACGTTCAGTCGCATCCGCGTATTAATTAAATTAAACATTTCTAAAAGGTGGCAACTCTTAAAAAAAGTAGCCTACTTTCCACCCTATGTCATAAGCTATCTGTGTGCAAAATTTCATGGAAATACGTTCAGTCGCATCCGCGTATTAATTAAATTAAACTTTTTAACAGGTGGCAACTCTTCCAAAAAATTAGCCTATTTTCCACTGTAGGTCATAAGCTATCTGTATTCAACATTTCATGCAAATCTGTTCAGTCGTTTCCGCGTATTAATTTCATTAAACTTTTTTAACAGGTGGCAACTCTTCCAAAAAATTAGCCTATTTTCCACTGTAGGTCATAAGCTATCTGTATTCAACATTTCATGCAAATCTGTTCAGTCGTTTCCGCGTATTAATTTCATTAAACTTTTTTAACAGGTGGCAACTCTTCCAAAAAATTAGCCTATTTTCCACTGTAGGTCATAAGCTATCTGTATTCAACATTTCATGCAAATCTGTTCAGTCGTTTCCGCGTATTAATTTCATTAAACTTTTTTAACAGGTGGCAACTCTTCCAAAAAATTATCCTATTTTCCACTGTAGGTCATAAGCTATCTGTATGCAAATTTTCATACAAATCCATTCAGTCGTTCCCGCATATTAAATAAATTAAACTTTTTAAACAGGTGGCAACTCTTAAAAGAATTGCCTATTAACCAATCTGGCCCATAGGCTATCCGTGTACAAAATTTAATTCAAATCCGTTTAGTCGTTTCCGCGTGATGATTTCCCAAACATACAAACTTTCACATTTATAATATTAGTAAGATAAAAATTGGTTTGGTCCCATACCCAGCCGAGTGCTGCACAGTGTAATGATTCCAGTATCGTCATTTATGTATATTTTAACTACCAGTATCTTATGACGAGAAGTGTAATTTTTTTTTTATCTAAAACTAATAAAGTTAGAAGGAGACAATTCGAGGATGTGGTAGTTAACATATTAGTCCTTGACATATATTTTTTTCAAAAACAAATATTGGAAATTTCCAAGGATATTTAAGGATAAAGTTTTAGAAGGACATTTTCAATACTTATTAGTCCTTGTGCACCCAGAAATAAAATTTGTTTCTATTCTACAGAATTTTTCCTTTTATTTGATACCCATAGATATTGCTAATCTACAATGCACCGAATCTTTTTTGTATTCAATCATATTCTAGAAATTTCAAAGTCCTTTAAAAAAAAATCCTGTCGGCAGTCTTCGGCTCTGCCAGTATCGCCAGTTTCACAAGTTTCGCCAGTGTCACCAGTGTCACCAATATCACCAGTGTAACCAGTGTCACCAGTGCCGCCAGTGTCACCAGAGTACCTGTGTCACCAGTGTACCAGTGTCATCAGTGTCGCCAGTTTCACAAGTTTCGCCAGTGTCTCCAGTTTCACCAGTGTCGCCGGTGTCAGCAAAGTAACCAGTTTCGCCAGTTTCGCCGGTGTCGCCAGTGTCACCAGTGTTGCCAGTCTCACCCGTTCTGCCAGTGTCACCAGTTTCGCCAGTGTCACCAGTATCGCCAGTGTCACCAGTATAAACAGTGTCGCCAGTGTAACGAGTGTCACCAGTGTCGCCAGTGTCACCAGTGTACCAGTGTCACCAGTTTCACCAGTGTACAGTGTCGCCGGTGTAACCAGTGTCACCAGTGTACCAGTATCGACAGTGTCACCAGTTGCACCAGTGCCGTCAGTGTCGCCAGTGTCGCAGTGTCGCCAGTGTCACCAGTGTCACCAGTGTCGCCAGTGTCGCCAGGATCACCAGTGTCGCCACTGTCACCAGTTTCGCCATATATATATATGGCATATTTCTTTACTCTCATATAAATGTAAATTTACCGAAAGGGAGCAAATAGCATAAAAAGAAAGGATTCAAAAAAAACTGGTTTCAGCATATGCATTTACATATGTGCTTATATATGTATGCTGGAGTTCTCAGAGAGTAATTACTAAACAAATATAATACCTTGCCTTTAAGAAATTTTACTTATGTACATATGTATATGCAAATAAAAAGCAACCAGAAAAAAATCAGATTGCCAAAATCTATATATTAACATACGTATATAGAATTGTACATGCGGTTGTAAAACGAAAGCAAAAGAAAACAGTATGGCTTGTGCTCCTTATACATTTATTTGCATACATATGTACTTACATATAAACTTTGAAATAATCAAAAGTAAAGTGAAAAAAAATAATCAATCCGTGATATATATCTGTATACACCTATGTACGTACATAAGCATTAAGCAGGAGAAACTTTTTATACACCTGCGTTCATATGTACATACATATACACAGATTATAATATATATGTATATGAAAAAAAGAAGTTGCAAAAACGTATAATAACATAAAAACAACATTAACTCACTTTGATCGCAATCCCACGAAGCGAAGAGGCCTCCTTGCTTTGTTGTTGATACTGCAGAAGAATTATTTTGCCTTTGCAGGTTCTTATTTCAGTGTCAGTTCATAAACTCGTTTATGAAAAAAAATTTATAAGTGAAAAAAAATAATATAAACAAAATTTAAATTTATTCGGAAATCATCTGGCAAACTAAGGTTGCTCTATTGTTTGGTCGCATACTGTATATTTGCGAGAGCGAAAGTCTACAAAACTCCTAGAGTTTTAACATGCTCTCACAAAAAAAAACAATGTTAATAAAGCAAAAATTAAAAAGGAAAAACAAACTGGGCATTTATATACATACATATGTTACCTTCTCTTAAACTTCATTAATATTGAAGAGCGCATATTAAGAAATATACATATGTATGAGCAAATTTAAACTGAAATCCTCTTGTTGAGTTAGGTTAGGTGACCATGTGGACTCACCACATGGTACCTATGAATATGATCTTCGTTAATAGCTAACACGATTATGTACATACATAAGGGTGTACAGCTTTCTAAAGTATGCAAAACGAACGTAAATATAAGAGGTAAGTAGAAAGAACCTAAGTTGGAACTAAAAGCATGTGGTTGAAATCTATGTAGTTATGCAACGGTTCAGCGAGCTTAAAGACAGTATTCCTAAAGTCGTCAAACGATTCATTTGCTCCTTGCTTCCTGCTTCTAATCAATTCTTTCAGCTCAAAGTCACTACGATGTTGTTGGAAATTGGTCCTCAGAGCTTGGCTTAGCGAAGGCCAGGTAACACGGTTAACTGAACGCCGGTATCTCCAGTACCATTCTCTTGCTTCGTTCAGAAAAAGGCTTTGTATGTGTTCGCACAACAAATTGAAGTTACCCCCTAACGTATCAATGACTTGGCATTCGAGCCTGATACAAAACTATCAACTGATAATTTGGGCGACCCATCAAATTTAATATCCCAGCTGGAAAGAAGCTGAGCTACTCTTCCTGAATTGGGCACACGCTTGATATATCGCTAAATCTGAATTGATCAATCTGCCTATGAAAGTTTTGGTTTGAATTGTTGGCCAAATTTGGTAATCTGCTGCCAGAAGGGAGTAGAGTTATTTGGCATCTCGTTAGGTTGTCGTGGGTTTGCGTCAGGGACTAATGTTAGCTACTGGCGGGACTGGTTGGGAATTCAGGGTTAATCGGTCTACAAGGCTACTCATAACGATGCTCAAGCCTCTCTCGATGGCTTGCGAACCCGACTTTCCAAGTTGTCCATACATTGTGTCGTGCTCGGGCCGATACTATGGCTGTGACGATGTTGCGTATGCGGTTCTCTTCGTCCTTTGAGCTATGGTTTTTCTCCTGTCCATTCCCAGTAGGTAGACTTGCAGCTCCTTCGACTTGATGATCCTCATTTGATGCAGTCATGGCTGTCGATTACCAAGAGGATTGTCTGACTGCATCGCACGTTGGGCGCCGCTCTAGTAATCGCACCGGTGTTTTGACAAAGGTCCTTACTGCTATCACTTGGCTTTGCATTGAGGGCATGACGTGTTTCTTTTAAGTCAAGTCAAAAGACATGCGCGATGAAAGCGATGTGAGCACGCAGTCACTAACACATCGTCGGGTTCAGCGAATTGTTCCCTACATATAGTACATGAATTAGCCTGGGGAGGCACGTGCTCGCCACTACAGATGCAAGGGCATTTCTGAAAAGCAAATAAAATTACGATAAAAAAAAATAAAAAAATAAACTGCCACAACTTCCAATTTAAACTCTCTAAATTCGTTTTCGAAGGGGTATACTTTCGCTTCAAGCGTAAATGAAAAGCAGGCATATATGTTCATAATAGGTATAAATTTAATAAAAAAATATGTACTGTTTTGATATTCTAAATGTAACAATAAGAAATGTATGCGTTGGTTTATCTTAAATTTATTCAGTATGTGAGTAGGTATGTGCAAAAAATAAGGGGTACGGTAAACAATTGTAAACGAAACATAATCAAATAAAAATAAAAAAATATCTATAGCAAATATTAATTTCAGCAAGCCCTCGACGTGTAAAAGCTGCAGAAAAATCATCTAATAACTCGGCAACAAAAAATGAATAAAAAAATCTCATCAATAGATATCAGCAAAAAAAAACAATCAAAAGAAATCGATCAACATCTGTATCAAATCGTTGACACCAAAAACAAATAAAGCAATATTTAAAATTTCCAAAATCCAATAAGGGTCTGACTCTTTGGTCGTGTGGTGGTCTAAATAGGTATAAGAGATCCTAGACTAACATAAAGTAATCACTATTTTGTAACAAAGATTAAAAATCCTGAGGTAACCTTGACTGCAAAACCTTCATCAACAACATAATAAATAACAAGGAAATCTCGAGGCGGATGAGATGCTAATTAATTAGACAGTACAGCTCGGTCATAGGCTGTACTTTACACGATCCTATCTTGATGCTGATAAAAAAAGATAAATAATACAAAAATCACTATGAGACATAATTAACAGTGTACTTCAAAGCCTGTGACACTTACATGATACGAACACATTAAATTACTAATATTTAACATCATATGTTCAATGAAAACTAGCATTACTATAGTTAAAAATAAATTGCTCTATATAGTAAATATTTATCTAAAAAAAAAAAATATTCCGGATGGACAAAAACATATTCCAAGAGGGAAATATTAATGGGACCACAATTCGTTCGGGCTACTTCTTAAAGAGCCATTATCTATCCTGTGGGCCCCACGCTGGGCGCCATTTATCTGTAACGTGACCATGGGCCAGGATGAGTGAGAATCGCTGGTTGTCCCACAGCTGAGGCGTGTGCACTGGCTCATTCCCGGAGCTTCAGTTTCGTGCGATCATTTCAACAGTTGTGGACCCAGCCGCCTTCTCCCAGCCTAAAGTCCCTACAAGATAATATTGTAGTTTGCACACTAGCTGTTCAAAGGAAACTATCAACCAACNTCAACCTGTAATTAAAACCCCCTGCAAACGTCCTAAGGATCCTACACCCAGCAGCGCGTGAACGGGTTTCGGCTGCTCTGTACCCACCCTACCTTGGCTTCTATGATGGTACGAAGCTCCCATTACCATACACTCCCCGCCGAAATGCCATTATTATTTAACAATCCATATACATTACTTTATTATGAAGTTCAAGGCATCTTAGTACTATATGCATTAAAGTTTTTTTATTTTTTTTTTTTTAAATACCTAACTATAATTAATACAACAGTCTTAATTACTTATTAGAAAAAAAAACCTATGAATTCAAAATTTCAATAACTATATATACTATTGTACCTATACTAATATTAAATTTGGGTGTGTTACAAAGTAGAAAACCGACCTACCTCAACAAAAATATCTATATGGTCATTGACCTATATTTGCTCGTACAAACATATAAATTTCTTTAGACTTAGAATAGCAGCAAGGCATTCTAGCTCCGTAACGCTATAATTGCTTTGAGCCTTGTTAAATTTTTGCGAGAAATAGGCGACGGGGACTTCGATTCCTTCGTCATCCTTTTGCGACAATCCCGCTCCAACACCCAGTTTACAGGCGTCGCACTGTATGATAAAAGGTTTCTCGTAGTTGGGAGTTGCTAAAACCGGTGCAGAACACAGTACATGCTTTAATGTGTCAAACGCTTTTTGTGCTTCGTCATTCCATGAAAAGGTTTTGCTCTTTTTAAGCAGATTAGTTAAAGGAGTGGTAACCGCTACAAAATTGTCAACGAAACGGCGGTACTAGCCGGCCATTCCAAGGAAGCGTCTTAGTTGCTTAACGTTCGTTGGTATAGGGTAATTCATTACGGCTGAGATTTTGTCCGGGTCAGCCCTAAGCGTTCCGTTGCCCACAATATACCCCAAGTATTTTATCTCCTTAATGCAAAACTTACTTTTCTCAACGTTGATGGTTAGTCCAGCTTTTCTTAAGTGATGAGCAACATCAGCTAGTACGGTCATGTCGATGTCGAATTCTTCCGACACAATTAAAAGATCGTCTAGATAAACAAAGACTTGGTTCTTTAGTTGGGGAGGGACTACGCGATCCATCAAGCGACAAAGTGCTTGTGGGGCGTTGCATAAACCGAAAGGCATTACACGATATCGATAAAGCGGACGATTAGGGACAGTGAAANGCTTTTCTTAAGTGATGAGCAACATCAGCTAGTACGGTCATGTCGATGTCGAATTCTTCCGACACAATTAAAATATCGTCTAGATAAACAAAGACTTGGTTCTTTAGTTGGGGAGGGACTACGCGATCCATCAAGCGACAAAGTGCTTGTGGGGCGTTGCATAAACCGAAAGGCATTACACGATATCGATAAAGCGGACGATTAGGGACAGTGAAACAAGTGTAATCGCGAGAATTTTCTGCAAGGGGAATTTGCCAAAAGGCACGTCGCAAATCGAGCGAACTAATAAACTTAGCCTTTGGTATTCTACTCAGAATACCGCCAATATTAGGAAGGGGATAAGCGTCCTTAATGGTTACGCTATTTACTTTTCTGGAGTCTAAACACAGACGGACCTTGTTTGGGCTGGACCATGGACTATTAGGAGACTCTTCGATTACACCTAACTTTAACATTTCGTCGATCTCTGCATGGACAAGCTTTTCCACTGCAGGGGAGATCGAGAAGTACCGTTGTTTTATCGGACGGACATCGGGTTGGAGCTCAATAACATACTCCATTAGAGATGTTTTCCCTAAACCCTCTCTTTCGAAACTCTGAAATCTGTTTTTAACCCTTTCTAGTTGACGTTGTTGCTCAACACTCAAAACAAGCGAATTGTCATCGGGTTTTGCATCAAGGGACACTTCGGATATAAGGTGGGGAGCTATCTTAAATTTACTCCAGAAGTCTACACCTAGGATGACTTGTTGCGACATGTTCGGAACAACAAAGAACTTGATAATCTCAGTTTTACCTTCGAATTCTACTTTTAAGTCAATTGTGCCAAAGACGACTTGCTTGGTTCCGTCTTAAGTACAAACAGATGTCGTGTGTTTGCGTAATTGTTGTTGTTGGCAAACGTCGTGAGCCAATGTAGAACCTAAGCAAGCAATCTGAGCACCGCTGTCCAAAAGACCCAAATACTCGGATCCTAAAATCCTTATATTCGCATATGGCCTTAAATCGAGAGCTTTCTTTTTAATTGAGCAAATAAAATTACTTAATATTTAACAGTTGTACTTGACCTTCTTCCAAAATTTATTTAGGCGGACAGACGAACGACTAGGGCTTTGCAAATCGGAGTTAAACAGTCTTTCCTTAATTTGATTGTAGTTCTGCAGACAGACTTCGTATGGGATAATTTTGTGTACGAATGGTTTAGTTTTAATAGGACTGTCAGGGCGTATGAGTGCTATTACGCAATCATTATTTTCGGGCTTGTTTGCAGGTGTAAGCAATTTGTTAACACTCACTTCTTCGGGTCCTTGCGAGGATTCGGTTTGAATGCCTCGCTCTTTTTCAAGTTTCCCGGATTGCATTTCGAGCATTGTGGTCGGTAAACATTGGTGGCACCACAACCGTAGCAGAAAATGGTTCTGTCCTCGAGATAGTCGAAGTACCTATGACCATCTCCTTTGCAATTCCAGCAAACTATTTTAGCGTTCACTGACTGCTTTGATACTTCGTCAATTTCACATTCTAATGGGTCATTGTCACATTCTAATTCGTTAGCATAGCGACGTGTATATTGTCGCTGGTTCGCAACTGGCAATATTTTTGTAGACTTGGCGATCTCGTTTGAAAGGCTTTCGCCTTTGAGGCAAAGTCGGCGCAGCTCGGCTAGAGAATTAATTGGCACGTATAATAATTGCTGTCGCACACGGGGTCGTAAATTGTGCTGCATAATTTCGACCAGTTCGGCTTCTGGCAAAGGAATTTGCAACGGTTCAGCGAGCTTAAAGACAGTATTCCTAAAGTCGTCAAACGATTCATTTGCTCCTTGCTTCCTGCTTCTAATCAATTCTTTCAGCTCAAAGTCACTACGATGTTGTTGGAAATTGGTCCTCAGAGCTTGGCTTAGCGAAGGCCAGGTAACACGGTTAACTGAACGCCGGTATCTCCAGTACCATTCTTTTGCTTCGTTCAGAAAAAGGCTTTGTATGTGTTCGCACAACAAATTGAAGTTACCCCCTAACGTATCAACGACTTGGCATTCGAGCCGATACAAAAAACTATCAACTGATAATTTGGGCGACCCATCAAATTTAATATCCCAGCTGGAGAAGAGCTGAGCTACTCTTCCTGAATTGGGCACACTTGATATATCGCTAAATCTGAATTGATCAATCTGCCTATGAAAGTTTTGGTTTGAATTGTTGGCCAAATTTGGTAAATCTTGCTGCCAGAAGGGAGTAGAGTTATTTGGCATCTCGTTAGGTTGTCGTGGGTTTGCGTCAGGACTAATGTTAGCTACTGGCGGGACTGGTTGGGAATTCAGGGTTAATCGGTCTACAAGGCTACTCATAACGTGCTCAAGCCTCTACTCGATGGCTTGCGAACCCGACTTTACAAGTTGTCCATCATTGTGTCGTGCCGGGCCGATACTATGGCTGAGACGATGTTGCGTATGCGGTTCTCTTCGTCCTTTGAGCTATGGTTTTTCTCCTGTCCATTCCCAGTAGGTAGACTTGCAGCTCCTCCGACTTGATGATCCTCATTTGATGCAGTCAATGGCTGTCGATTACCAAGAGGATTGTCTGACTGCATCGCACGTTGGGCGCCAGCTCTAGTAATCGCACCGGTGTTTTGACAAAGGTCCTTACTGCTATACTTGGCTTTGCATTGAGGGCATGACGTGTTTCTTTTAAGTCAAGTCAAAAGACATGCGCGATGAAAGCGATGTGAGCACGCAGTCACTAACACATCGTCGGGTTCAGCGAATTGTTCCCTACATATAGTACATGAATTAGCCTGGGGAGGCACGTGCTCGCCACTACGATGCAAGGGCATTTCGAAAAGCAAATAAAATTACGATAAAAAAAAAAAAAAAATAAACTGCCACAACTTCCAATTTAAACTCTCTAAATTCCGTTTTCGAAGGGGTATACTTTCGCTTCAAGGTAAATGAAAAGCAGGCAATATATGTTCATACATAGGTATAAATTTAATAAAAGAATATGTACTGTTTTGATATTCTAAATGTAACAATATGAAATGTATGCGTTGGTTTATCTTAAATTTATTCAGTATGTGGTAGGTATGTGCAAAAAATAAGGGGTACGGTAAACAATTGTAAACAAACATAATCAAATAAAAATAAAAAAATATCTATAGCAAATATAAATTTCAGCAAAGCCCTCGACGTGTAAAAGCTGCAGAAAAATCATCTAATAACTCGGCAACAAAAAATAATAAAAAAATCTCATCAATAGAATCAGCAAAAAAAAACAATCAAAAGAAATCGATCAACATCTGTATCAAATCGTTGACACCAAAAACAAATAAAGCAATTTTAAAATTTCCAAAATCCAATAATGGTCTGACTCTTTGGTCGTGTGGTGGTCTAAATAGGTATAAGAGATCCTAGACTAACATAAAGTAATCACTATTTCGTTTGAGAATGCTAACTTCAAACTTTAAGGACGGGTATGTTATGCAAATCGGTATACACTTTAGCATTTAGCTGTAAGTTAAAAAAAATCCGAAATTTGCTCCGTATACATGTAAATATTTATCGCTAAAGAAAGATTAAAAAAAATATACCGGATGGACAAAAACATATTCCAAGAGGGAAATATTAATGGGACCACAATTCTTTCGGGCTACTTCTTAAAGAGCCATTATCTATCATGTGGGCCCCACGCTGGGCGCCATTTATCTGTAACGTGACCATGGGCCAGGATGAGTGAGAATCGCTGGTGTCCCACAGCTGAGGCGTGTGCACTGGCTCATTCCCGGAGCTTCAGTTTCGTGCGATCATTTCAACAGTTGTGGAACCCAGCCGCCTTCTCCCCAGCCTAAAGTCCCTACAAGATAATATTGTAGTTTGCACACTAGCTGTTCAAAGGAAACTATCAACCAACCTCAACCTGTAATTAAAACCCCCTGCAAACGTCCTAAGGATCCTATACCCAGCAGCGCGTGAACGGGTTTCGGCTGCTCTGTACCCACCCTACCTTGGCTTCTATGATGGTACAGAAGCCCCATTGGACCACCTACACTCCCGCCGAAATCAGACCCAAATTATTTAATTTAACAATCCATATAAATTACTTTATTATGAGTTCAAGGCATCTTAGTACTATATGCATTAAAGTTTTTTTATTTATTTTAAATACCTAACTATAATTAATACAAAGTCTTAATTACTTATTAGAAAAAAAAACATATGAATTCAAAATTTCAATAACTATATATACATATATGTACCTATACTAATATTAAATTTGGGTGTGTTACAAAGTAGAAAACCTGACCTACCTCAACAAAAGTATCTATATGGTCATTGACCTATATTTGCTCGTACAAACATATATATTTCTTTACTCTCATATAAATGTAAATTTACCGAAAGAGAGCAAATAGCATAAAAAGAAAGAATTCAAAAAAAAACTGGTTTCAGCATATGCATTTACATATGTGCTTATATATGTATGCTGGAGTTCTCAGAGAATAATTACTAAACAAATATAATACCTTGCTTTTAAGAAATTTTACTAATGTACATACATATGTATATGCAAATAAAAAGCAACCAGAAAAAAATCAGATTGCCAAAATCTATATATTAACATAGGTATATAGAATTGTACATGCGGTTGTAAAACGAAAGCAAAAGAAAACAGTATGGCTTGTGCTCCTTATTTGCACACATATGCACTTACATATAAACTTTGAAATAATCAAAGTAAAGTGAAAAAAAATAATCAATCCGTGATATATATCTGTATACACCTATGTACGTACATAAGCATTAAGCAGGAGAAACTTTTTATACAACTGTGTTCATATGTACATACTTATACACAGATTATAATATATATGTATATGAAAAAAAGAAGTTGCAAAAACGTATAATAACATAAAAACAACATTAACTCACTTTGATCGCAATCCCACGAAGCGAAGAGGCCTCCTTGCTTTGTTGTTGATACTGCAGAAGAATTATTTTGCCTTTGCAGGTTCTTATTTCAGTGTCAGTTCATAAACTCGTTTATGAAAAAAAATTATAAGTGAAAAAAAATAATATAAACAAAAATTAAATTTATTCGGAAATCATCTGGCAAACTAAGGTTGCTCTATTGTTTGGTCGCATACTGTATATTTGCGAGAGCGAAAGTCGACAAAACTGCTAGAGTTTTAACATGCTCTCACAAAAAAAAACAATGTTAATAAAGCAAAAATTAAAAAGGAAAAACAAACTGGGCATTTATATACATACATATGTTACCTTCTCTTAAACTTCATTAATATTGAAGAGCGCATATTAAGAAATATACATATGTATGAGCAAATTTAAACTGAAATCCTCTTGTTGAGTTAGGTTAGGTGACCATGCGGACTCACCACATGGTACCTATGAATATGATCTTCGTTAATAGCTAACACGATTATGTACATACATAAGGGTGTACAGCTTTCTAAAGTATGCAAAACGAACGTAAATATAAGAGGTAAGTAGAAAGAACCTAAGTTGGAACTAAAAGCATGTGGTTGAAATCTATGTAGTTATTTCACTATTTAAAAAAAATATTAACTTTATAATATAAGGATTTAAGGTAAGTATAAAGGTAAGTATTTAAAAGGTAAGTACATAATTGTTAATGTCTTAATTCATTTAACTATTTTTTTTTCCTTATAGGTTCATGGCATAAAATTCTTAGCTTTCGTTTTATTAGGTTAAGCCGGGGTGGCTAGAAAATCGCTGTCACAAGAGACCGAAACGGAAGCTTTAAAAAAATTGTAATGTTAGGGCCGATTGGTCCCTTTTTTTTATGATTTAAACCTGACTTATCGCTGTCTATCACATAGCGACCTAGAACAGCGTGTGCCTGCCTATAAGTGCACAAAGTGGAATACCGGCTTATGTATGAATATACAAAATTTGCAATTAGCTAAAGATGCTGGAGTCTTGCTTTAGCCTGCTGGTATTATGACGACACTAATTTCCCGCAGATCGGCTGATGTAGGTTGATTGTTGCTCGAAAGTGGATCCGAGTAGTCCTAGATTCAGGATATCACAACTTTCTTTGTGTCACAGTCGCAACGCCTAGAGGAAATTAGGGGCTATCACTTTTTTGACCAAATCTCTAGACTTTTTCACTGACACAAAATAATTGTTATTATTTCTTACCAGCTAGGGGTTTCTTCCTTCTTGTTGGTGTATACGCCAGCACGTTTTTCACAAAAAAAAATTCATTCACTTTAGATTTTTATTTTTTTATAAATCTGGGTGTTCTCCGCTCCAAGGTTCCGAAAGAAAAGAACGAATAAGTTTTGCGGAAGTTGCTTCGAAGCCAAACATGAGCTTCATCGTTTTATCGATAATTCGATAAACAAGATCATATGATCAAAGAATTGCTTGAAGGGAACTTTGGTAGCTGTGTTTAATGTTCAACACAGGATGGCAATGTTTGAACAAGCAAAAAAAAAAAATCGGAAACCGGAAGTGAGGGAGATGGAACGAAAGTGCACTTCAAATGGCCTATTACTAAGTAGAAGGAAACGTGAGTTATTTTAGCATGTACCAACAGTACACACCCCGCCACCTAGAGTGTTGGTGCGGTATTACCTCAATTGTTTGACTCTTGAATATCTTTGCGATGATAGATTCCTCGTTTTCCAGTCTGTTCGTCTTCCAGCTCATACATGCAGTTGCCTCGCGTCGCAATTACCTTCGCCTTTAAAAATTTTGGTGCGAATTTAGCACAAAATTTCTTCGTTGCATCGCTTAAGATAAAGTTTCGGCGAAAGACAATATCTCCAACATTGAAAAACTTTGAGGAACTTCTCAAGTTGTAACGCTTGGCTGAACTTTCAAAGGCTGCGGTTATGTTGTCTGCAATTGTTTTCCTTATTAACTTGAGGCGATCAGTTCGGTTTAAGCCGTTTTCATCGAGCGTTTCGAGTTTGCGCAAAAGCGTATATTCGTCAGCGTGTGATAGCATTTGTTGACCAAATACAGCAAAATACGGCGAACAGCCAATTGTTTGGTGATATGAGCTTCGGAGCGCTTCAGCTATATCAGCCAAGTTTTTGTCCCAGTGCGTTTGGTCTTCTTTTAAGTACGATCGGATACCTGCTATGATTGAGCGGTTAACTCGCTCACTTGCATTCGCCTGTGGACTATACAAGGCAGTGTAAACATGTCTTATGCCTCGGTCAGACAAAACGGTGTTAAATTGTGCCGATTTGAACTGCTTCCCGTTGTCACTGAGGATAATTTCGGGTGTTCCGAAAATACTAAAAACTTGTTCTTTTAAAAAGTTACAGACAGACAAAGTGTTGAAATTACGGATAGCTTTTAATAAGGGAAATTTGGTTAGGTGATCAAGGACAATTAATATACCAATATTGCCTTGACGTGATCTGGGATATGGACCAAGTAAATCAATATATAGCTTTTGAAACGGACGTTGGACGGTATATTGAACCGACATAGGTGGTCGAAGCGTAACATTGGGCGCTTTGCTCTGCCGACAAATATCGCATTGGCCAACATACTCTTTGACGTCGACAGTCATGTTGGGCCAATACAAGTTTAACCGCAAACGCTCCAATGTTTTTGCTATGCCTCCGTGGCATTTGTTTGGCGGACAGTGGGCGTTTTCGATAACGGTTCGGACTAATGATTTTGGTATCCAGAGTTTCCAGTTGAAGGCTTCCCGTTCTGGATTTCCATCTAGGTGTTCAGTTCTTTTGTAGACATGGTTGTCTATTATTTGGAGGTCGGGTAGACGATTCTCATTATTTCGGACATGAATAACTAAATTTTTGTATTCATCGGACTCAAAATCGGATGACTGGAGGTCAACTAACGGACGGACTTCTAATTCATTAACTTCTTCGAAGTTTTGGCGAGACAAACTATCAGGTATAATATTAAGGGATCCTTTCCTATGTTCTATTTTGAATCTATATCCCTGCAACTTCGGTGACCAGCGGGCTAATCGGCTAGACAGGTCTGTTTGGCGCATGAGCCATTGCAAACTGGCATGATCGGTGACAATTGTGAAATCTTGCCCCTCGACGTACGCTCTAAATTTTTTTAGACTTAGAATAGCAGCAAGGCATTCTAGCTCCGTAACGCTATAATTGCTTTGAGCCTTGTTCAATTTTTGCGAGAAATAGGCGACGGGGACTTCGATTCCTTCGTCATCCTTTTGCGACAATACCGCACCAACACCCAGTTTACAGGCGTCGCACTGTATGATAAAAGGTTTCTCGTAGTTGGGAGTTGCTAAAACCGGTGCAGAACACAGTACATGCTTTAATGTGTCAAACGCTTTTTGTGCTTCGTCATTCCATGAAAAGGTTTTGCTCTTTTTAAGCAGATTAGTTAAAGGAGTGGTAACCGCTACAAAATTGTCAACGAAACGGCGGTACTAGCCGGCCATTCCAAGGAAGCGTCTTAGTTGCTTAACGTTCGTTGGTATAGGGTAATTCATTACGGCTGAGATTTTGTCCGGGTCAGCCCTAAGCGTTCCGTTGCCCACAATATACCCCAAGTATTTTATCTCCTTAATGCAAAACTTACTTTTCTCAACGTTGATGGTTAGTCCAGCTTTTCTTAAGTGATGAGCAACATCAGCTAGTACGGTCATGTCGATGTCGAATTCTTCCGACACAATTAAAAGATCGTCTAGATAAACAAAGACTTGGTTCTTTAGTTGGGGAGGGACTACGCGATCCATCAAGCGACAAAGTGCTTGTGGGGCGTTGCATAAACCGAAAGGCATTACACGATATCGATAAAGCGGACGATTAGGGACAGTGAAACAAGTGTAATCGCGAGAATTTTCTGCAAGGGGAATTTGCCAAAAGGCACGTCGCAAATCGAGCGAACTAATAAACTTAGCCTTTGGTATTCTACTCAGAATACCGTCAATATGAGGAAGGGGATAAGCGTCCTTAATGGTTACGCTATTTACTTTTCTGGAGTCTAAACACAGACGGACCTTGTTTGGGCTGGACCATGGACTATTAGGAGACTCTTCGATTACACCTAACTTTAACATTTCGTCGATCTCTGCATGGACAAGCTTTTCCACTGCAGGGGAGATCGAGAAGTACCGTTGTTTTATCGGACGGACATCGGGTTGGAGCTCAATAACATACTCCATTAGAGATGTTTTCCCTAAACCCTCTCTTTCGAAACTCGGAAATCTGTTTTTAACTTTTTCTAGCTGACGTTGTTGCTCAACACTCAAAACAAGCGAATTGTCATCGGGTTTTGCATCAAGGGACACTTCGGATATGAGGTGGGGAGCTATCTTAAATTTACTCCAGAAGTCTACACCTAGGATGACTTGTTGCGACATGTTCGGAACAACAAAGAACTCGATAATCTCAGTTTTACCTTCGAATTCTACTTTTAAGTCAATTGTGCCAAAGACGACTTGCTTGGTTCCGTCTGCAGTACAAACAGATGTCGTGTGTTTGCGTAATTGTTGTTGTTGGCAAACGTCGTGAGCCAAAGTAGAACCTAAGCAAGAAATCTGAGCACCGCTGTCCAAAAGACCCAAATACTCGGATCCTAAAATCCTTATTTTCGCAAATGGCCTTAAATCGAGAGCTTTCTTTTTAATTGAACAAATAAAATTACTTAATATTCTACGGTTGTACTTGACCTTCTTCCAAAATTTATTTAGGCGGACAGACGAACGACTAGGGCTTTGCAAATCGGAGTTAAACAGTCTTTCCTTAATTTGATTGTAGTTCTGCAGACAGACTTCGTATGGGATAATTTTGTGTACGAATGGTTTAGTTTTAATAGGACTGTCAGGGCGTATGAGTGCTATTACGCAATCATTATTTTCGGGCTTGTTTGCAGGTGTAAGCAATTTGTTAACACTCACTTCTTCGGGTCGTTGCGAGGATTCGGTTTGAATGCCTCGCTCGTTTTCAAGTTTCCCGGATTGCATTTCGAGCATTGTGGTCGGTAAACATTGGGGGCACCACAACCGTAGCAGAAAATGGTTCTGTCCTCGAGATAGTCGAAGTACCTATGACCATCTCCTTTGCAATTCCAGCAAACTATTTTAGCGTTCACTGACTGCTTTGAAACTTCGTCAATTTCACATTCTAATGGGTCATTGTCACATTCTAATTCGTTAGCATAGCGACGTGTATATTGTCGCTGGTTCGCAACTGGCAATATGTTTGTAGACTTGGCGATCTCGTTTGAAAGGCTTTCGCCTTTGAGGCAAAGTCGGCGCAGCTCGGCTAGAGAATTAATTGGCACGTATAATAATTGCTGTCGTACACGGGGTCGTAAATTGTGCTGCATAATTTCGACCAGTTCGGCTTCTGGCAAAGGAATTTGCAACGGTTCAACGAGCTTAAGGCCAGCATTCCTAAAGTCGTCAAACGTTTCATTTGCTCCTTGCTTCCTGCTTCTAATCAATTCTTTCAGCTCAAAGTCACTACGATGTTGTTGGAAATTGGTCCTCAGAGCTTGGCTTAGCGAAGGCCAGGTAACACGGTTAACTGAACGCCGGTATCTCCAGTACCATTCTTTTGCTTCGTTCAGAAAAAGGCTTTGTATGTGTTCGCACAACAAATTGAAGTTACCCCCTAACGTATCAACGACTTGGCATTCGAGCCGATACAAAAAACTATCAACTGATAATTTGGGCGACCCATCAAATTTAATATCCCAGCTGGAAATAAGCTGAGCTACTCTTCCTGAATTGGACACGCTTGATATATCGCTAAATCTGAATTGATCAATCTGCCTATGAAAGTTTTGGTTTGAATTGTTGGCCAAATTTGGTAAGTCTCGCTGCCAGAAGGGAGTAGAGTTATTTGGCAACTCGTTAGGCTGTCGTGGGTTTGCGTCGGGACTAATGTTAGCTACTGGCGGGACTGGTTGGGAATTCAGGGTTAATCGGTCTACAAGGCTACTCATAACATGCTCAAGCCTCTGCTCGATGGCTTGCGAAACCCGACTTTCCAAGTTGTCCAACATTGTGTCGTGTCGGGCCGATACTATGGCTGTGACGATGTTGCGTATGCGGTTCTCTTCGTCCTTTGAGCTGTGGTTTTTCTCCTGTCCATTCTCAGTAGGTAGACTTGCAGCTCCTTCGACTTGATGATCCTCATTTGCTGCAGTCACTGGCTGTCGATTACCAAGAGGATTGTCTGACTGCATCGCACGTTGGGCGCCGGCTCTAGTAATCGCACCGGTGTTTTGACAAAGGTCCTTACTGCTATACTTGGCTTTGCATTGAGGGCATGACGTGTTTCTTTTAAGCCAAGTCAAAAGACATGCGCGATGAAAGCGATGTGAGCACGCAGTCACTAACACATCGTCGGGTTCAGCGAATTGTTCCCTACATATAGTACATGAATTAGCCTGGGGAGGCACGTGCTCGCCACTAAGATGCAAGGGCATTTTGAAAAGCAAATAAAATTACGATAAAAAAAAAATAAAAAAATAAACTGCCACAACTTCCAATTTAAACTCTCTAAATTCAGTTTTTCGAAGGGGTATACTTTCGCTTCAACGTAAATGAAAAGCAGGCCATATATGTTCATATATAGGTATAAATTTAATAAAAAAATATGTACTGTTTTGATATTCTAAATGTAACAATAAGAAATGTATGCGTTGGTTTATCTTAAATTTATTCAGTATGTAGTAGGTATGTGCAAAAAAATAAGGGGTACGGTAAACAATTGTAAAGAAACATAATCAAATAAAAATAAAAAAATATCTATAGCAAATATTAATTTCAGCAAGCCCTCGACGTGTAAAAGCTGCAGAAAAATCATCTAATAACTCGGCAACAAAAAAGAATAAAAAAAATCTCATCAATAGTATCAGCAAAAAAAAACAATCAAAAGAAATCTATCAACATCTGTATCAAATCGTTGACACCAAAAACAAATAAAGCAAATTTAAAATTTCCAAAATCCAATAAGGGTCTGACTCTTTGGTCGTGTGGTGGTCTAAATAGATATAAGAGATCCTAGACTAACATAAAGTAATCACTATTTCGTTTGAGGTGGTGAAGCAAAACAAAATAAAAAAAATCCTTGAAGTCGGTTATAACCTTATGATCTGCTACAAATTCCGTTCATCAAGCAACATAAAAACTAAAACAAGATCAAACTAAAATCTGGAAGAATCTCGAAGGCGAATTTGAGAATGCTAACTTCAAACTTTAAGGACGGGTATGTTATGCAAATCGGTATACACTTTAGCATTTAGCTGTAAGTTAAAAAAAATCCGAAATTTGCTCCGTATATATGTAAATATTTATCGCTAAAGAAAGATTAAAAAAAATATACCGGATGGACAAAGACATATTCCAAGAGGGAAATATTAATGGGACCACAATTCGTTCGGGCTACTTCTTAAAGAGCCATTATCTATCATGTGGGCCCCACGCTGGGCGCCATTTATCTGTAACGTGACCATGGGCCAGGATGAGTGAGAATCGCTGGTGTCCCACAGCTGAGGCGTGTGCACTGGCTCATTCCCGGAGCTTCAGTTTCGTGCGATCATTTCAACAGTTGTGGAACCCAGCCGCCTTCTCCCTAGCCTAAAGTCCCTACAAGATAATATTGTAGTTTGCACACTAGCTGTTCAAAGGAAACTATCAACCAACCTCAACCTGTAATTAAAACCCCCTGCAA